>NW_025953038.1:1198424-1266898 GCF_022478825.1 Daldinia caldariorum
CTCCTACCCCCCGCCCCCGCCCCCCCCCCCCCCCCCCCCCCCCCCCCCCCCCGGCGCGCCCCCCCCCCCCCCCCCCCTACAGGGATTCGGATATATTGCGCATCGAGAAGGATACCGTTGGTGTGGTGTTCGACTCGAACAAAGCAACTATATCATATCTATAATAACGAGTATATCACCGGTGAAGGGAATAATAGACAATAACATCCCAAAGCCATTGGGCAGCAACATAAGAATCTTAGCGCAGACGCACGGGCAGAGAACGGGCCATCTGTGATGCTTTTACCGGTGCTGTTACCAAGTGCGGGCAGATCCTCGAGTATCCCTTGGAGAAAAGCAAGACTGCCGCTCACTAATATTAAGTCCAATCAACTATTTCAGAATCTGCTTCCACGAAAACGAGACAGTAGAGCTTTATTAAAAGGGGATATAGATATAAGGTAGATATATAGATATACAGACACGAAGAACAAGACAAAAAGCCGACCTAGTAGCTTATAATAGTTATATTTATTTGTTGTTCCTGGTCATAAGCGTTCGTCAGCTAGGGTAGTCGGTATTATCCGAACCACACCCTAATTCCTCCTCTGTTTCTCCTCCTTCTCAAGGGGCCAAAATACGGCCTTGTTTGCCCGACAGATAGATAATTCCCAGTCCCACCAAAGCCGACTGGGCAAAATAAAAACCATAGACCCTATGTCTATACCTATACACATATATACCCAAGATAGTGTGTTCCGATGGTATCCAAACACCTGAAAATAATAATCAGTCCCAGAATACCGTAGTCACGGGTACCCAACAAAATGCATGCATGCTTGGCCTAGAACGCCTGAAACGCCGCGATATGTATGACCATCACCTTTGTGACCTTTGTGGGAATACCCTCTATGATGCCCTTACAACATCTTAGATTCCCCAGTTGCCAGCCTAGGTCCTCCCGCCCCAAATGACTAGGCGTACCGCGTCGTAGGTACTCTAGGCACCGCCCACTGATCCTGACCTTGCCAGGACTGTTGTTGCGGCGGACCACGGTTTCTTCCTGGGGCTGCTGGGGGCGGTCGCGAGACTGCCCCGGCACCACCAACCCAACTGCTGTTCGGCTGTGTTATCTTAGCTATCTTTCTTCTCCGCGCCCGGCGCCGACAGGACGAGATTATACAGCATAGCAAGCCGAGGACGATGACGCCACCGACAGCCGCTACTACGGGAACGATGATGTTCTTATTGTCGTTGAAGAAGGTTCCCACCTGGTCTGTGAAACTGGACCCTTTGCATTGTCCGTTGTCGCATTTCCCTCCACCTTGGCAAGGAGTGCCGTCCAAGAAGTGTTGCTGCATATCATAGCAGGCATTCGGTCCGAGTTGAGACGAAGCGCATCGTAGTTGACAAGTTTGCGAGTCACAAGCCGAGGTGTCGTTATTATTAGTCAACGAACCTACTAAAGTCCGGCATTGCAGATCTCTAGAAGTGCATTGTCCAGAAGCACAGGTTAAGCCTCCACCACTAGCACCACAGGCTTGACCATCGGCTGCCTTGACATCGGCAGGGCATGTTCCGGAATTTCCACTGCACGTCTCCTGAGGGTCGCATGAGCCAGTGCTTTCCCTGCAAACTGACCCCGACGACTTGAACTGGCATTGGCCCGTACAGCAGTCTTCGTTAGTCGGATCGCACACGGCATTCGTCTTGAATTTACAGGTTCCAGGGTCGCAGCAGTTGTTATTGACGCATCCCTCTTCACCTCCACAATCGCAGTCCTCTCCCGCCTCCACGATACCATTGCCACACTGACTTGGTGAGATAGTGACAACGTTTTTATTGTTCGTCAAACAGCTTGATCTTACACTGTTCCGACCCAGAGCTGAGCAAATGTTGCCAATGGTGCAAGGAGAGAACTGCGTAGCGCTGTCAGAGGTCGAAGGGTTCATAATGAAGCCGCCGTTAGCATTGCACGTAGATGTGCTAAGTGGGCAACACTTCTGCATCGAAACGGTGCCGTCTGAGCATGTATCGGGTGTGCAGTCATGGAAAGCACCAAAAGTATGGCCTGATTCGTGCGCAAACACTTGCCATTCGGTCGAGGTTCGGACAACGACGTTAGCTCCCGCAATCGTTTCATTCCCTCCGCTTGAAGCAGCTTGAGTCCCCGACCCTTGGGAACAGAGCTGTCCTAACCATGCCAGGCCCACGGCCGCATCAGTATTGCACGTACTCAACAGCGTCCAATACGCATTGGTGTCGTTGAACCGACCTCTCCACTCGGAAAACAAGTTAAGTCGGTCCGTAATAGTAACACTATCGCTACAGGCGACATTCCATCTAGCACTCTCCGGGGGGGTTCCCGGGCATGTCGCATCGCTGATGGTCAGATTCTGGATACCTAGCGAGATATTGAACGAACTCTCGAATAATGCCGAGGCTGAGCTGACCTGTTGAACGATGTGGGAACGCACGTCGCTCTTATTAGCAAAAAGTGCCGTGTAAGTGCAGTCTGCAGCTATCCCAACGAGAGCAATCTTGCGAGTAGTAGGACAACCCTGAGTAGACCCGATACTCTGAGCAAGGTTAACGCCAGCACCATTCCCGGTGGTAGTTCCGTCGATCTCGTCGCGGCCGAAAAGACTCTTTGCGTCTACCGCCGACATGTCGCGGAGATCCAAGCCCCGATGTACGGGGTGGTCGTCCTCGTTATTGAAGTTAAGCATATCGGACGAGCACGAGTTCTCGTCGAGTCCACGCTTTAACTCTGAAACATCGTAATTCGACTTTATATCCGAGTCCCTCCAAACAACCATGTACTCGTCATCGGAAAATTCTACAGTGGGATCATCCTCGTGCTGCGTTTGTCTGTAGTTAGAACTCGTCTGAATGTGGTGGTGGTTCCCGTTGACTCGGAATGTGCCCTCAAACAAGGGCCTTGGTCCATCTCGAAATACCGTTATCCTCGCCCAACCGGAATTGATCCATTCTGAATGATGCGGGTGTTGTACGAAGGCGTGGCCCTTGAACACCTTGTGGTCATTCCTTTCTATTTTCTCCTCTGTCACGGACCCGTCGGGGCCAAGATAGCGTACCACGGCCGTATCTGAAAGGACATCGAGGTTAGGTTCTAATACAATCCGGATCTTGTCCTTCTGGTCGTGCAGTAGGAATGTGAGGTCGAACTCGGAATAGGCGTGTACTCGATTAGAGGCGGTATGAATTACGGGATTATCGAGGCGGCTAATATAATTCAAGGCATTTCGCTTAACAGAATGCGCAAGTGAGGAATGGGATAGTGCTGATAGAATGACGGCCGCAGCCTTGAGAATACCGCGCATGATGCAACGGGTGAAGGTGAAGCCCTGCTTCGAGGACAATTAATTGTTCTCAAGACTCCATGCGCCGGCGCAATAACCCAAGATGATGTTGCCGCAGACGTCTCAAATTGAAATATTAAAAGGAACTAGGAAATTGTCGTCGTGGTTTAGTAAAATCGACGGAAAGAAACAACGACAATTAACAACAATTAGGGTGCTTCAAAATGAACTTTCGAATGACTTTCAAAGGACTTCAAACTTGAAATATTAAGATTTTCAAGGAGAAAGCGGAACCGCCAGAGTGAAACAAGCAACAGATGCCGTAGATGCCGATGCCAAGTGAAATTACACGCAATAAGGACAACCTAGACAGGCTCGGCAACGTGCTGAGGGAGGCTTGGTCTTGGGGTCTTGGGTTTGGGTTCAAAGGGGGGCTGAGATCATCGTCGAAGCTGGACTTGGTTTTTCTTGTTATTTTCTTATTATTTCCTTCGGTACTTTTACCACTTAATTCCTCGTATATAATTAATTTCTTAATAAACCAGAACAAACAGTGACTGTTTCTCCAGAAGAGAGGGAAAGTAAAAAGACAACTTCTCAAAATGTTTCAATTGAGAGAGGAAAAAAAAAAAGACGAAACCAAAAAGAGAAAGGGGTGTGAATATGAAAATTGTGGCTGCGCAAAGATCCCCAAAGTCCTACAGAATACCTTAACTTAACATGTAGGTAGCCTTTTGGGAATAGTTACATAAGCCAACTTTAGAGCCAATAACAGCCTTGTATTTATTATTTTTGGATGGCAAAAAGCAGGTGTCATGAGTCACGACTCGCCAGTCCCTGAAGCGGGGCAACTGCACTCCAACTTCGTAACATATTAATGTACTTACTATATGTACCTATAATGTATGTAAGCCTGCATATCATACCTAGTAGGTATGGACGTTGGTAGCATGGAAATTGTATTATTAGATAAGATTTATAGGGTCCTCTTCACGACCTGGCTTCGGCAACCATTGGCCGATTCGATGATAGGTATCAAGGGACCTTTTTAAGCCGTCTTGGCGGTCAGCACGTTTTACCTACATTATCTAATAAGCGCAGAAAAAGAAGACAGACATACATACCTGTAATAGAAAACATACCTGTCAAAACTTATCTCGACGAGGTGAACCAACCCCGGTTCATACATACCCTATTTATACTTCCCCCCTTTCCCCGGGGAATCCTATGAGGTAGAGATGTTTCAGGGACGCTCGTGAATGAAAATAATAATAATAAATACGCCCAATTTCCTGTCGTGTCCGATGTGCTCACTATTGGAAATTGCTGTTTTACTATTACCTACCTGTATTCAATACCTGTTTTATATCGAGGACGAGGTCGCATCGCTTAAGACATACATACCTGTAGGTACTGTATGTTAGGAAGTACGCATATGTACCTCCTACCTTAGTAGTTTCCAACACTCGTCTGTTCAACTACCTCAGGCACCTAACCTGTCTAGACCCCTTTATCGGACCGAGCCGTTGTAGCCGGCCGTGGGCCGCATGTCTGTATGTTATCTCCGTGACATATTCGCGGTAGCTACCTAACTTATCTATCGGGTCCTTCGCTACGAAATAGCTTCCGCCCGAGACCATAAATCCGTACGCACCTAATGTATATCTTCTTTGACAGTTAGTTCTCGGCGCTGACGCCAGTCCTCCCGAGTTACCCAGTTGGCATCTCTTGGCGGGAAGCCTGCTCGCCAATAGCTCGCTTCGAACAGCAACTTGTGTTACGCGTCTCTTCAGATATACAATCATTCATAGGTACATAACATACATACACACATGCTCTTTCTGAGGTCTCGTCGTTTCTTGATTGTAACGTACTTCTGCTAGCCGTGAGGGGGCTTCGCGACGTGTTCAAGACTAGTCTCGAGCTGCGCCCCCCTTCCTACGGGATGGGATTGTCTACGGACGTAACCGAAGAGGATTTGTGCAAATACGGTATATCTTGGTATTATGATGTAGTTGCGTACCACGGATAAGTCGGTTAACGTCTCTATCACGCACTGCTCATTAGCTGGGCGAACCAACTGCATGATACACACTTCTGCAAAGATGCAATTAGCTAGTATCAACCCATTTCGTGTTGTCGATACACTGTCTATATACAGAGCTATTTTCTAGCTACCTGTCGACGGAGTTATCTAACTGCAAGGCCCCAAAAATAGGCAATATTCGTGAAAACCGGGAGTATTCATTCATCCTTCCAACTCATATAGTCATCTCGAAACCATTAACACCTGAAGGATGAACCCAACCGCTAAAACATCGGTGTCACTAGTTGAATCTTATACGTTCCAAACCTCTCGCATTATCTAAGACAGAATGGTATCAGAATTTAGAAAAGAAGAAGCACATGTCCTTATATGCATCACTTTCTCTTAGCTTCGTGTACGACGTTGATGATCTTTTCGACTATCGAGGGGTCGGATAGCTATCACATGATCAGCACGAAGTCCAAAAGGGAGGGGGAAGGGGGGGATTACAAAGTAACTCACCGTGGTTACATCACCAAGCTGGTCTTCCTCACCAGCTAGAATCTTTCTTAGGATACGACGCATGATCTTGCCACTTCGGGTCTTGGGCAAATCGGGCACGATGAATACCGCTTTGGGTGCGGCAAACGGGCCGATGCTCTTTCGGACTTGGAGGATGAATTCCTTCCTCAGCGCATCCGAGGCCTCGCCACCGTTCTTGATGGCGACAAACGCGTTGACCGCTTGTCCAGTGAGTTCGTCAGCAACACCAACGACTGCAGCTTCTGCTACTGAATGGTGTTCGATCAGGGCAGCTTCAATTTCCGCGGTCGATAGACGGTGCCCACTAACATTGACCACATCATCGACTCGTCCTCTAATCCAGTAGAAACCTTCGTGGTCACGACCAGCTCCGTCACCAGTGAACTTGAATTGGTTAGTAACCTGGAAAATGTAGCTAAACGCCGTATACTTACATAGTAGCCCTTGTAGACATTTAGATACGTGTCCATATATCTCCTGTGCGCACCCCAGACGGTGCGAGCCATGCTGGGCCAAGGCTGCTTGAAAGCTAGCACGCCTTCGACGTCGTTTCCGTGTATCTCCTCGCCGGAGATCGGGTCGATAATAGCAGGTTCTATGCCGAAGAAAGGCAAAGAAGCACTGCCCGGCTTTGTTGGTGTTACTCCTGCCAGAGGAGTTATCACGTTCGAGCCGGTCTCAGTTTGCCAGTAGGTCTGTCCCGTTAGAACTCATCCCATCGAAAATAAAAGTCGCCTAAACTTACATCGACAATTTGCGCCTCCTCTTTGCCTACAACTTCGAAGTACCACTTCCAAACTTCAGCCGCGATAGGCTCACCCACAGACCCCAACACTCTTAACTTCGGCATATGAGCCTTAACGTAATCATCACCAGCACGTTTTAGCAGTCTCAACGCAGTCGGCGCTACATAAAATTGGGTGACTTCGTGCTTCTCGATAATATCCCAGTATCTCGAAAAGTTCGGGTAGGCCGGAGTGCCCTCGAAAACGACGGTGGAGACACCGAGAAGAAGAGGCGCGTATACGACGTATGTGTGGCCGGTAATCCAGCCGACATCTCCACCGCAGAAGTACCGGTCTCCGTCGTGGATGTCGAACACATACTTGCCAGTTAGCGCAGCACCGAGAAGATACCCAGCAGTTGTGTGCATGACACCCTTCGGCTTGCCGGTCGAACCTGACGTGTATAGTAAGAAAAGGGGGTCCTCGGAGTTCACGATTTCAGGCGCAATGTACGACGGCCACTTCTCGACCTCCTCGTGCCACCACAAGTCGCGACCTGGAGTCCAGGGAATATCTGCTCCAGTGCGCTTGTAGACCAGTACCCCAGTGACGTCGGGGCATTGTTTCAGCGCATCATCAACGATCTTCTTGGTACCGATCAACTTGCCACCTCGTTTTCCTTCGTCTGTAGTTATGACTACTTTGGATTGGGCGTCAAGGACACGGTCACGTAGGGAGTCAGCCGAGAAACCAGCAAACACGACGGAGTGAATAGCTCCAATACGTGTAACTGCAAGAAAGGCAATAACAGCTTCCGGGATCATTGGTAGGTAGATAGCCACTGTGTCGCCCTTTCTGACACCCATCTTCTTGAGGACGTGTGCGACTCTGCTGACCTCACGGAGAAGCTCCCCATACGTCACATTGCGACCCTCGTTGGGTTCGTCTGCTTCGTAGATGAGCGCGACTCTGTTCGGGTCCTTGAATGCATGTCGGTCGACGAGGTTATAAGAAGCGTTTAGTTGACCTTCGACGAACCAGGCAACATCTCCGTTGACGAGGGATCCGGTACGGACAGTCTGGAAATCTCGCTGCCATGTCAACAACTCTCTGGCTTTTGTGCCGAAGAACTTCTCGGGTTCGGTAATAGATTCTTTGTATAGCTGTTGGTAATGCTCGATACCTATGTGTGTGTATTGTTAGAAAGGAGGTCTATTTATATGTCTTACGTGGGTTATAGTTTTTAGCCTTACTATCGAGATGAGGTTTACTGGGATGCTCTATTGTCCAAGTTAGCTTCAATTGTATTTGGCGCATTAGAGATAATCCGATGAATAAGGTTTATCTCACTTTCAAGCATCTTCGCCGGGGGGTCTGTTCAGTTTCAAGTCAGCATTAGAGCCCCAAGTTCGCAGAAGCACTACTAGGAAAAGGCTTACGATAGGTGTCAACCAGATGGGCCTCGGCCACCACCGGTGACTTAGACTGTTCGCCCATGATTACGGCGGGGGTGACGATAAGGTGCAAATGGTTGACGGGTGGTGATTTAGTGGTTTGGTGGTTTGGTTGAACGTATGTATGTAATATGTTTGGTTGTAAGCACTGCGGGGTACAAATTCACCAAGGAAAAAAAAAAAAAGAACTGTTATTTGCGCGCAATAAGAATTAATGCCTAGAAACCTGGCATGAGATATTGTATGAAGGTTGAAGGTTATATAGAAACGAGTTGGACCCCTACAGCTTCGTGCAAGGTTAAGAGAGCGAGGAAGAAAAGGGGCAAGAGGGCAATCACGAACGGGCAGACCTTTGAAGATCGGTGACGAGGACGAGGACGAGGCACTTTTTGTATTAATACGGCGAAATTATTAGGAGAAGATGGAAATGAGCAAGGCGCGGGACGTACAGAACGCAGCAAGCAATACACAGGTATAGGAGCACCCACATATGCAGTTCCAGGTACAGCAGGTAACACAAGAAGTACAAGAAGTACAACTAGGTACCTACATACCTTAGATAGGTATTGTATGTCATATGGTCTGATCAGCTAAGCTACTATGGGCTGTACTATGGTACAATGCACTAAGTAGCAGTGCTAAGCATCGTTCAGGGTAGCTACGAGCTGCTAAATATCTGCTAATTATATGGAAGGTAAGCGCAGGCAACGGTTCGTTAGTGTTTAGCCTCTAAAACGTGACTTACCTATCCGATCATCAGCTAACATCCGACTGGACTTCGTTGGGGATTCGCCAACCCGGACCGGGTTCTGCTCAAGCTGCTCAGGTCATGTGGGTCTATAATGTTCTTCCGCTCGACCGTTCGACCTCGCAGTGCGCCTACCTAATGTACCTAAATACATAGTAGGTTAGTACTATGTATCTATTCAATCCCCCGTTCCTCTCTCCATCTCTCCATCTTTCCAATTCTAGCCTTAGGTACATTCTAATGGAACCTTCCTACGCCAACAACATTGAACTACTTTTACTAGTTTGCTACTCTAATTAACTGTTATGTATTACGAATTGCGATGCTCAGAACCGCCAAAGCGCCATCGCGCCGCTATCATCGTCACTTTTCCTGTTAACGGATGGAGGACAATAAAAAATGCGCATTTCACCTGACTCTTGACGCACGCAGGCTGGTTATTGACCTCACACCCTCCTTATTGACACATGTCCAAGTTACCCTTACTACTACCGGTACGTAGCAATATGTAGAATGGGTAGGATGAAATGAAACTAGCCGCCGTTCCCTTTAGACCGGGAATTTTGTTGTTGAATACTATGTACGTTGGGGGGATTTGTTAGACTATACATTGTACTTACCTTAGGTAGACTTCCCGAGCTAAAGAGTACATTAGGTACGAACATGAGAAAAAAAAAACGCTATCACCAGCGAAGTCGGATGGATGTGTAAAACCTATCGCACCTAACCCATTTTCTTCGTAGCAAAATTGCGCCGTGGGGTTTTTGGGATTTTTATGGACCTACACCGGAACTATGGGGTAACTTTTTAAGGTGAAGGGGCTAATAGCTTCGCAACTTGTCTTCCGGACGATACCTTGATCTTGATCAGTGCAGTGTGGCTGGCAGGGCTGATCCCTCTTATAAGCAAGTTTGGCCGGATCTGGACGGAAAGTCCTGCAAGTGAGCAGCTCCATGTCTTTGCCCGGTCCAACGGGTGTAGCTGTTGTATTTCATTGGCACCCAGACGGAGGATTCATACCTATCTTTTCTTCTTCTGCTTCTTTTGCTTTTTAGGGGGCGTATGGTGGTTATTGCTAGCGCATAGATCATTGAGATAGCCTGCTGCTTGCTGCATGGATGTTAGATGTATATATCCTGTAGTATATCATGTAGGTATGTATCTACCTACTATGTACCCAACATAGGTAGGGAACGGACATGTCACTCCATGTAACCAAGGGTTGTAGAGAGGTACAGGTCACATCCGACAGGGACAAGATATACAAACCTCCAACGTCTTCGGTGTCGTGATATCGCTTCTAGTATAATAGCTTTCTTGTAATCCTATTAGTCAAGACCTTTGCCCACCCTGCATACTGCAACACCAAATCCCAATAACGGGGACCGATTGAACTCCAAGACAGCCTTCGTTCTTCCTTCGTCCCCTCACCCCCTCCCCCTTGTCCTTCAAGTTCAACCCCGCGTTCACCTTTCCGACTTAGACCAAAGCCCTTGCAGCCAAGTGTGCGCTAAGCTTCATCTTCAGAATTACCTCCGCAGCTCCGTTACCCTCGTGCCCATCCAGAAGGATTCGATTTTCCGCTGCTTACATAGGTATATATCCATCCTTCGATCAGATGTGGCGATAATTCTCTAACTAGGTAACTACCTAGGTATGTATTTGTCTTAAAATGTACGATATCCTTTCACTTCTCGATTCGGGGCTTAGCAATACGAATAGCCACCTAGAGACCCTTGAATCCTTATTCCGCATAGGGGTCATTTGGATACATCGCAATGGCGTCACTTTTTCGCCAAGCTTTCCCCTCTGCCCTTGTCTAGAGCTCGATGTTTTTGTTGGTGAGAGTGTGGGGAAAGCCAGCTAGTACTCTTTCTTCCCCGGGCTGGCCGGGCTAGCCATGTGAGATATCGGCTTGGCGCCATAGCTATTATCGTGGGAGACCAGTAGAATTACTAAGTCCTAGTCACTATCCATAGCCGATATAAACTCTCACCTACATCATGACCGTGGGGAAAACTTCCCTAAAGAACTCCATATCATGCCATTGATTGTTCCTCCGACAGAGGTGTGGCTGCGATAAAGATCTACTGACTTGGCAGTAACCGAGGTAGAGAGCTATGCAACTTGTATGGCCTACGGTTGTATTTATGCGACCTCAGAGCCTCACGTCCGACGGCCGTTCCGTCCGCTTGGTATTTAAAGAGCCTCTGCATTCGGCTCTTCAAAACGTGATCATTGATCATTGCCGCAACTTACCATCGGGGCGATGACGTCTCATGCGGGCTGGAACGTACTCGGCTTTTCGGAAAACCAATAATCAACGACGTTTTCCGAACTACCGGTTAACACGATGGATGTTGAATCGGCTTGATATTCTTCCAACCGCGGTCTTCGGGCGTCTAATCCGGTAGGCCTATCAGATTTCAGCTTAAGCCGAAGTCTCTCATTATCGAGAAATATACTACAATGATTAATTCTTTTTCTTTTTTCTTTTTTAAGAGTAGCTCTGCCGCACCATAGTTATAAAACCATCCGTTACTCCATAAGCTCCGAGCAGATCAAACATGCATACTACCTACCGGTATCTTCCCACGAAGCAGTGTAGGGTCTCTTCACATATCCATGCTCATTAAATACATCTCAATTATCCGCATGAATTTAGCAACGAATGCCTCCAGGTGAAAGATCACCTTGCTTCCTGTCCTTATCCTATGTTCGTAAAAGGCGGACCACTTAATGACCTCGTACTTTAAGTCATCGTCGATCATGGGGATGAGCTTGAACGTCAGGGTCTTCAATATCGTCGTAGGTGGTATGCAATGTGTAAGCAGATCGTATAACTTCGACCGGACTTGCAATATACGGGTTGGTGAGTGCTCCTCCATTATCTCTTTTGCGATTTGTGCTATTAGTGCTTCCCAGTCCGGCGGTGGAATGGGCGTGTCATCGGTAACTTTTTCACTGCGATAGGTTAGCTGAGCCGTGACATGAATAGGATAAGGAACCTACTTTTGAGCGTGTACAGCTTCGTACATTAGCAATGCTCTTCTCAGATTTCGTCCACTCTCCTCGGCAATTCTTTTATGTAATCCCGTCACAACAGGCCAACCCTCTTTCTTAGCCGAATCCGCCAGAACATTTGCAATCTCGTCGACGGTTGGGGCCGCGACTCGCACGAGGAGCGTTCGACTCCTAATGGGAGCGATGATGTTGGCTGTGCTGTTGGCAAGCAGAATCAGCCGTAAATTTGGGCTGTATTTCTCCATCGTCCTTCTCAGAGCCGCCTGAGCATCTCGAGTCAAGTGATCGGCCTCGTTTATCACAACCACCTTAAACTTCTGCTTAGCCGACTGGTCGACTTGTTGGGTTTGGGCAACCTCTTTCAGCAAGTCTTGGACGACGAATCGGTCATAGTTTCCGACATCGGACGGGGTGATCTCGAGGTGATAAACGGAGGCTACGATGTTGAATTCTAGTTTACGGTTGCTGGTAGTCTGGAAAACACGGGCATCGATCTTGATCTTCTCGACGCCAGGACCATAAAGCTCCTTCAAGGTCGCGACGATGCGGGTTTTCTTGCCTGCGCCGGAGGGTCCATATACAAGAAGGTGAGGGAAGTCGCCGCTTTGGGCCTGCAAGAAGCATTACCAGGTTAGCCATGGGATAGAAAGCAGGCAAGAATGAGGACTACGTACCAAGGAACGAAGCCTCTCCGATAACTCAGAATGATACGTTAAGGAATCAAGAGATCGAGGACGATGCTTATCGACTATGAGAGCCATATTCGCAATTATTTAATCCGTATGTATACTGGTGGAGTAAGGTAATAGTAAATTTTAAATTTGAAGGCTTGAAGGCTTGAAGCTATCAGAATGCGGATGGATAACGAAGTACATATGTTAGGTACGAAATATGCTGCCAAGAACTCGAGACGCGTTAATTGACTTTCTTCACGCGTTTGTCTTTTTTTTTGCCATTTACTAACGCCTGGCAATTTTGAGCAAAGTGGCACTGAGACATACGCACCTGTGCAGTTGTGGGCCTATGCGGGACCATACGGTACGTACCTAAAGCCCGGCATACAAAAACGGGATCCCCGACGAGGGGTTCTTTACCTAGTGCCCCTCACCCCTCACTGTTGGTTGCTGCGTTGAAGGGCCCCCCTTAAAAGTTGGAAAACCTCACGGCCTCAGTTGACCTCTACCTTAGGTACCTTAGGTAGTTTCCGTTACTATACGTTGCTACGACATTGTGTAAGCTTAAGCCCGGGAATTATTCGTCGGGTAATAAATAAGGTACACGGCTTCCATATGCACAAGCATTCCGGTAGGCTTAAGGATATGGTGTGTATGGTTGGTACTTGCTCTCTGTCCGAGACCTGATGCCAATGATCCTACTTTTTTTACTCAACCGCAAATAAACGAGACGAACAAGCGAGAAAGACAGACAGAACATTAGAGCGGAGCTTTTAAGACATGGCGGGTTGTACTAATAATACCAAGCTAGTAGGTAAGATAATATATAGGAGATAGGGTTGGGGGTTAGGGATGAATTGCCGTGCCCTTAATCTGAATTCCGGTTTCTCCCAGCGTGAAGTTTCAAATTGTACCTATTAACGCAAATGCTACACTGCATATCGTATACGCGATTGGAAAAGATTAGGAAACGAAGGGTAGTGTAACTGGAAATCCCACCCAAAGTTATTATGCATATCGTCGGGGAGCATGCATAGATCGATCAGCCATACCTATACTGCGACATCTGCGACAACTGCGACATCGATGGGATGCCTCCTTACGGGTCTTATTTTCGAATTGGAATCATAATTGGAATTGGAATTGACGAATAACTCTGTGGCGTCTGAGCCCGTTACATAACACCACCTTATCCCTATTGTTACATTTTTAGGAGGTAGTTAATAGGTAATATGTAGTAATGTTAGTAAGGTAGAAATACCTGGATGTGAATACCTAAGTACGTAACAGATAGTCAGAGATACGGGGCATTTGTAGACGCCATCACCACTTTCATCCACTTATTACATCTTATACATACTATGTCAGGTAAGTACCGTATCTGCTTTGGACTTACGAGGTACACCTTCCAAGTTCCACCTTTCCACCTTCCAGGATAAAAAAAATAACTACTGGGAGTCTGGGACACCTTCTTCTAACAACAATACCTACCTAACCTAACATATAGACCGTACAGTACCTACCTAATAAACATCATATCCTATCAGGAGTCAGGCTATCTAATGACTTGCCTGAACACCTTGTTTTTATCTTAATATTTTTTACACTTAGCAATATTAAATGTGAGTTCTCGCATTGGACAGATTTGATGTCAGACTGGATTGATCACCGGCCCACATCCCATGACTTACTTGCCTTCCCTATTTCTTCAAGTTGGCGCTTTCGATTTTGTTTATTTTTTTTACTGTACTTTTTTTTATTAAAAAAAAAAAATAAAAAGATCCACCCAACCTTGGAAAAAAAAACCCACTTGCACCCAAAAGCACCCAGAGCACGACGTTCCTCTCTTGTCGCACCCCACTTTCTCTTAACAACTCAAAGGGCACACCGACAACTATCACGATATCATTCTCATCCCTTTCCCAGTCTTTCTTAAATTGTGTCTATCTTACGGCCTTCTTCTAATAACTGACGTCCTTTTAAAAAGGAGCCCTGCCCCTCTTGGTTAAATTAGCATCACTCAGCCGAGTAAATTCTATCTTATACTCCAACTTGTGGCATCTTTTACGTTACTGATATTCGTCGTTAGGCTCACCAACCAGGTCGCAAACATGTCCTTCAACAATCGCAAGTTCTCTATGTAAGCTCATACTTTAATTTAACCCTTGGTAATCGAATCTTCTTCATGATACATCACATGCTCTATATACCCTATGATGATATACCAATATCCTCTCTTAGGCCTTCAATGTCGATGTTATAACTAGATAGGTATTTATAAATATAATACCATTACTAAACCACATCATAGGAATAGGAACACTGGTGTTCCTCGGCGAAGATTCAGCATCGGCGACCCAAGTGCCAATGGTATGATATTTAATTTCCTACATATTCTAAAATAGCCCCCCCGGGTATTTACATTCATGTTGTAAAACCGCCAAGAGCAGCACGTTTTCTGTTCTTATGTTAGGTCTTGATATAAACTTGTGGCGGTCTTGGCACTTGGCAAACGTGGCCTTCATGCTACACTTCATGCCATTGTCCCTGTATGTCTTATCACTAACGATCTTGTCTTGGCAGAAACGAGTTCCAAGATCCATCGCCAGTTCCGTGCTGCAAACCCGGGTCATCTTCCCCATGCGGGTTTAGACGCCTCACGTGCCTCCACAGGTGTCGTATGGTGTACCGAGCGCGCTGCTGAGTATGGCTTCCTTGACGAACCTGATAAGTGGGCCAACCTTGGTCAGGGCGCTCCCGAAGTTGAGGACGACATTGAGGGCTGCTTTGAGCGTCCTACTACCATTGACATCTCTGTTGCCCTCAGAGAGTATGGACCCACCGCTGGTATCAAGCCTCTACGTGCCGCCGTTGCCAGAATGTACAACGAGATGCATCGTCAAGGCAAGGAAAGCCAGTATTCCTGGGAAAATGTGGCCATTGTCCCCGGTGGAAGAGCTGGCCTGATCCGCATCGCCGCTGTGCTGAACAATGCCTACGTCGGCTTCTTCATTCCTGACTACACAGCCTACAACGAGATGCTGTCGCTCTTCAAGAACGTGAGTTGGCTGTTCTGGACAGCAATGTTCAATATCGTTAACGAAGTGTAGTTTGCTGCCATTCCCACACCTCTTTCTGAGGAGGATGGCTACCACATCCACCCTGATGTGATCGCGCGAGAGATTGCCCGAGGTACCTCGGTCATTATAACCTCAAACCCCCGAAATCCTACGGGCAGAGTGGTTGCCAATCCTGAGTTGGCTGAAATCCAGGACATTTGCCGTGGTCGCGCAACTCTTGTTAGCGACGAGTTCTACTCGGGATACAACTACACCAGCAACTGCGACGGCACTACAATTTCGGCCGCTGAGAACATCGAGGACGTAGATGAGGATGACGTTCTCATTATCGATGGGCTCACTAAGCGATTCCGTCTTCCTGGATGGCGTATCGCTTGGATTCTTGGACCCAAGGAGTTTATCAAGGCGTGAGTCTTAGAGAGTAAACCATACCTTAAAAAACTGCGCTAATTTTATGCCTCTAGCATCGGTTCGTGCGGTTCATACCTCGATGGTGGAGCCAATGCTCCTTTCCAAGAGGCCGCTATTCCTATGCTTGAGCCATCCCTTGTCCGCAGGGAGATGGCTGCTCTCCAGCACCATTTCAGAGTTCGTCATCCCTAGCATCCCTTGTATCCTCATATAAATCTGACACGGTTGTTTAGGAGAAGCGAGACTACGTGGTTAAGCGCCTACGAGATATGGGCTTCGTGATCAAGTATGTGCCGGACAGCACTTTCTACCTCTGGCTTAACCTCGAGGGTCTGCCGGGCCCTATCTCGGACGGCTTGAACTTCTTCCAGGCTTGCCTGGAGGAGAAGGTTATTGTTGTCCCGGGTATCTTCTTTGACTTGAACCCTTCTCGCCGTCGTGACTTGTTCGACAGTCCTTGCCACCACTGTAAGTCATAAACCCCTTCCATATGATGTATCTCTTCCCCCTAGGTATTACAGAAATGCTGACGTTATGTTGCAGTTGTCCGTTTCTCATACGGTCCGAGAATGGATGTTCTCAAGATGGGCTGTGATGGTATTGAGAGAGTTGTCAACAAGTAAGTTCACAAGACCATGGCAGTATGCAGGGTACAACTAACACCAATTTAGGTTCAAGAAGTATATTTAGACAGAACCCTTATTTTTATGAAGAAAAAAGGGTTGAGGAGGTTGGGCATGGTTTACTTGTGAAAGGTGATGATTTGCATCTTTACAGCTTTTTCTCTATAGAAAAAGAAAATATAAGGCCTTAGCCTAACACTGCCATAGAGGCTGATTCATGAAATAAACTTCTTTTTTTTTCTCTATTAAAATGATTGTCTCGTGTCATGCTTTGGTTTCAATACATAGGTATATCATGTTCCTCCTACCTACCTATAAGCCTTACTAAGAGACGACGTTGAATACGCCAAGCTCATGAAAGCTTGGACCATGGGGCCATGGAGCATGTGAGATCTTAGATCTAGCTTGGCTTTTTCCATTTCTTCTTAGAAGGATCCCAACTCTAAAGTAGACCTCGAAACAAGTCTAGGTACCTTAGGTAGTCAGCACAGAAAACAGTAACAATACTAAAAATGACACAACCGAAGTTCCAGACATTGTTTTTTATACTTGTAGTTACAATGGACTGGATTACATTCTTATCTGCTTTTATATTTTATGTGCGGAGCAAAGTAGATTTTTTCTCAAATCATAAACAATATTACCACCTATCCACTAAGATGAGAGAACCTGCTCGACTCCTTATCTTACACATTGCGAAGACGGCGAAACTCGGGAGTAGTATCGTGTAACCTCTTCTCGAATTACTACCTGAACCCTATTCATGCATTTTCTATCGGTGACTGAACCCACGCGGAACTCGTAAACGCAAGCCCATCCCTGCTACTACTGCTAAACGTCAAAACGAGAAAAAAAGAACTAAAAAAACTAAGGTCAAGTTAAGCTGCAGTACAAGTGACGGAAGGAGAGGAATGATGTAACGCGGCACCGTCCTAACTAAAAATCAATCTAGTTTTCAGCTGATTCGTTTACTATAAAACAGGTAAGTTAGTAGACAGATAAAAATATGATCGCGCGGTGCACCTACTAGAATCTCGTCCTCCATTGGGGCGTCGCCACCAGCGGCAGCAGGGGCAGCGTTATTGGCATTTTCATTCTGGTTTCCAGCTTCGAAATAGTCTGCCATTTCAGAGTCGAGCTCCTCAGCTGTCTTCTTAGCTGGGCGGCTGTTACGGGGTCCACGGCGCTTACGCCCACGGGCACCTGCACCAGCAGCTTTCGAGCCGGCTTCTTTCTTATCGCTTGCCGCTGACTTGGGTTGAGCCTTGGGCTGAGTGATACGCTCGGTCAAGGTCTTAGCGGGAGGCGCTATCTCCGCAGCCTTAGCAGCGCTGACCACAATCTCGATCTATATAATATAAGCATATGTTATTTAACGTTGCGGATGTCAAAATATACTGACCTTGATCGGTCGGTTATCAACGAGAAGACCGTTGAGAGCGTTGAAAGCTTTACTGGCACCATCAGCTTTGGCGAAGGTGACGGTAGCAATGCCACGGCTGACACTGTTAGGGCCGTAGGAGAGCTCCACACGCTTGATAGGCCCAACCGAGGTCGCGAAATACTCCTATGGAGGGCACGAAGGTTAGTCTCAAGAAACGCATTCGAGGTTTGCGCAAGGCGGTAAAGTCAATATCGATGGTCGTGAGATCCTAGCCGACAGAGAAAGTCCAGGTTAAGCATCCAAAGGTAAGTCAACGTCAACGAGCACGCAGTGAGCGTTAGTAGTCAGCATCCAACCCAACAAAGAGTAAAATAACTCTGGAAAATTAGCCACCCGCCACTGCTGCCCTCAGCTTTAGAAATTTGGTCCACTCCAAGAAAAAAAAAAATCCATCTCCCACTGAAACCAGAGTGCTTCTAAAAAGCTACCTTCATGTTCTATACGAATTTATCGCGTCCGAGAACAAGATCGAAAGTTCGGTCCCACGTAGCCCAACATAGGCTAAGAAGTAATGATACTTAAGCTGAAGTTGGCAGCAGATGCTTCCCCTATTGTTTGCTCTAACGCTGTTGCTCACTGCCATGCTCGTTGGGTTGTAATTGTCCTATAGAAAGGATGAAGTCCCGCCAGAATAACAATCTCGTATGTCGAGATAACCAGCGTGTCACGATATCCTATAGTCCATTTACGTCTGCGCATTGTTGCCTACATGGAGGGTTGCCAAGCCTACCAGAGGTTAAACAATATGGGTGCGCGACAAGGACAGCTCAACTCGTTGACATCATGGCAGCGTAAGCCGCATATGTAGTCGGCAGAGGAGACCAGGCATTCTGACAGCTTCGTGCTGGCTAGATTTAACCATCTCTGGGTAAGAGGATAATCATTTCGATCGATTCAAGACACGACAGTGCGTTTCAAGGAAGATGTCGACGAAATTCCACAGGCGAAAGCCCTAGGAAACATACCTTTATTTGGCTTTCGTTCACATCTTTGGGCTAAAATAAGGTTAGCAATAAGGTTAGCTAAATCCGACCTGAAGATCGGATTATGTGTAATAATAACTTACTAGGTTGCTGACAACCACCTTGCTCTCTCCGTTAGCAGTTGCCTTAGCAGGAATCTGCTTGGCCGCCGCAGTGCGAGGCTGCCTTGACGTCTTCTGAACGCCACCGACGGGAGCAGTTGTTGTTCGTCTGGTTGATCGGCGTGGGTTTTGACGACCTTTACCGCCGGCACGGCGCTGGGTTGAGACGATTTCGTCCAAAGACTGGTCGAGCTTTCCAGACATGTTGATTGTGATTGATTACGGCTGATTATGAGATGGTTATGTATGACCAGAAGAACGCGATGAATATGCGCGTCGAAGGGTTAGGCTGCAGGTAGGATTGGCCTAACGGATGATGTGGCGAGGATGCGAGCGCAACGGCTTACGAAACAAATGCCGTTTATCAACAGCGATGATGATAAATGTCTAATGGTTGGTGATGGCTGAGATGGAAAAACTAGCCGTTTGCGCGTTACGAACGGAAAGAGATGGCGAATAAGTTTCGCGGGTAGAACAGATGCTCGTAGAAAAAAAAAATTATCTCGCGAGCTGGCAGGCGGCAACAAGACGGGACGGCTTAAGAAGTTGTATGTAACCGAAAAAAAGAAAAGAAAAATAAAATCGAAGGCGAAGCAACTTTGTAATATCCTCTTCCTATCGAAATTTTGAAGAAGGGAAGATGGATTGTTAAATTGGCGTTGGTTGTTGATAGAGTAGGAGAAGGTAGAAGTTGCTTGGGAAGAGGCGCAGTTACGAGGAAAGCAGGGACAGGGAGGGAGCGCGACGCTGGCAATTTGGGTGGAAAACAATGAGTCGCACAATCAACAGTCTCCACCATACGTGGCGTTAATTCTACCAATTAGGAATTAGCGCATGATCTTGTACTTTAGCTTGATACCTCTGCCTTCCATTTACGTTGGCCTTTAGGTACTTACATTCTTATGCGCATTGCGTAAAATACCTAGTATACTGTGAATAGATCTAATCTTATACAGGGAATAGACAACACTTGCCGTTCATTGACATGGGAAAAAAGCCTGGGCAACTTGAAGGTTCTATTCTTGACGTTGGTCACAAAAAATAGCTTGTTAAACAACAAATTTAATGCAGATAATCCAAACACAACACTCAAAGAATAAATGACTTGCAGCCTAACCGCGGCCCAGTATTCATATGACTTTATTTAAAGCTTTCCCACGGGTACCTAAGTGAGTCGCTGGGAAAATAGAGGCTGTCCAGCTTATTCCGGAACTCATAAGACTACCCTCTTATGCAGTGTATATTGGCAGTCCAGTCCACCTACTTCATTCTTCTCTCTAGCAGGTATCCGGATCGAGATGGATCAAAGATTTTGACCAGGCCATGTTTCCTCAGCTTTTAGCTTGACCAGGTCCCCGAACGTCCAAATCATACAGATTAACAACCAATCGTTCTGAATAACGTCTCTTATCTTCCGTAACGCCGCGTATTATAAGTACAGAATCATCGTATCTTCTACTTTGTTCCACCCGGTTGCTTTCCTACTGCTGCAGGTTGTTGTGACGGTACAGCTTTCGCGGCTTTCTCGCTAAGAGCGCTATCCTGCGAATTGACCTCGAAGAAATGGTATAGTACGATAAGGATCATAGCCGCTGAGCCAAGAAATACGGCTAGGGAGTACAGATCGTCGTCGGAGATCATGTTGACTTCACTTGAGGTAGGTTGGATTGGTGGTTGTTAAGAGAAGCTAGACTATGATGTCAATAATGTGCCATTGTTAATTAATTTTAAGTTATAGGGAAAACTTACTACGTATGTACCTCTGAGGAATCTCTTTATTGTCCCTATAGCAAGTAATATAGGGGAAGGTGAATGAGTGTTGGGTTGTAGATGATTGTCTTTACATGTCCGCGTTAGATAAATTGAGGCCAGCTAGAGCTTCGACCAGCGTCGTAATGTTCAGGTACAATGCAGTGTACTTACTTCAGTCTTCCAGGGGTTGATTATAGGTGTACTCCAAGAGTCCAAGCATTGGGCAACACTGCGGTATGTGGGACAGTATGTACTACAGTACTGTGGCTTGATTATTCTCCTGATACATGCATAAACGCCAAGTTTGAACATTGGAGTCTTTGCGTCGAGTAATGCGCCAAGTGATCCGCCACATTCTGATTCACGTGATGCTATCCCGAAAACCACATACTATGTACGTACCTAGTGTAGTGTATGTAGGTAACCCCCCGCTAGTTTACAGCCCACCATCTTTCATTCTTTAGTGTTCGCGATCATTAATAAAGTAATTGCCCTTAGGTGCATAAAGATCTTTCACCGAAGCCCTACAATTCCTTCTACATTAGCGTCGCCGGTTTCAAGTATTGACTGCTACTTTTACTCCGACGGGTTAAATATTAGTTCCTCTCTTCAATAGGATCCTCAATTACTTTTCCTACGACTCTTTCCTCAAGATGCCTCCGAAGAAGAAGGACGACCCCAAGGGCAAAAAGCCTTCAGCGGCCAAGGTTGCCGAGGACAAGACCTTTGGTATGAAAAATAAGAAGGGTTCTGCAGCCCAAAGGCAGATCAAGCAGATTCAAGCGTCAGCCAAAGCCGGAGGCAGCGCAGAAGAGAAAAGGAAGCAGGCCGAAAAGGAGGCTCGAGCCCGTGAGAAGAAGGCCGCCGAAGATGCCAAACGAGAAGCAGATGCTTTACTCAACAAGCCAGCACAGATTCAGAAAGTTCCCTTCGGCGTCGATCCCAAGACCGTTGTCTGCATATTTTTCAAGAAAGGAAACTGTGAGAAGGGAAAGAAGTGCAAATTTGCACACGATCTCTCGGTTGAACGAAAGACGGAAAAGAAGAACCTATACACAGATGGCCGGGCAGAAGAAGAAGAGCAGAAGAAGCAGGAGACATCTGAAGACTGGGATGAGGAGAAGCTGCGAAAGGTAGTCCTTTCCAAGAAGGGCAACCAAGTCACTACCACCGATAAAGTCTGCAAATACTTCATCGAAGCAATTGAAGACGGAAAATACGGCTGGTTTTGGACATGTCCGAACGGAGGAGATAAGTGCAAGTATAGACACGCTCTTCCACCTGGGTAAGTTCCTCCCCTACGTTGAATTTATATGGGACATGTTATGTTCTAACACCATCCAATTTAGTTTCGTGCTTAAGACGAAAGAGCAACGAGCAGCTGAGAAGGCACTTATGGATAAGTCTCCTCTCAAGACTCTCACCCTCGAGGATTTCCTGGAGTCGGAGAGGCACAAGCTTACTGGAACGCTCACTCCTGTCACCCCGGAAACTTTTGCCAAGTGGAAGAAGGACCGCTTAGACAAGAAGGCAGCCGAAGAACAGGCTCGCCAAGCCAAGGAATCGACTGGTCGTGCCTTGTTCGAGAGTGGCAACTGGAGATTCACGGAAGATGATGAGTCCGAAGATGAAGACGAAGACGATAGTGCCTGGAACCTGGAGAAGTTAAGGCAAGAAACACAAGCGATCCGAGACAAGAAAGAAGCGGAACGGCTAGCAGCTGCAGCAGGATACTCAGCTGATTCTAGCCAACCCCCGGGTACCGGCGATGGTACACCTGTAGCCGCAGGCGCCTGATTCTTACCCCATTGTAAAGGGGTAACGGAGTAAAATCTTCCAAGTAAACGGGTGTCCTGTCCTGGAGGAGGGGCACTCAATACAAGCAGCTGGTCAAAACCAACGGCATGCCGATGGCTCATCAATACCTATCGCATTTTGGACTGCTAAAATCGAGCGTAGGTCGAGCTACTACTGGTCTTGAACAGTGCGGGACAGTGGGAAACCTATTATTAAATTGACGGGTTTATTCCTCTGACTTAGGTTTACGTAGACCATACCAATCAGATTGATTCAAATGGGAAACATCGAGCCATTCAATTATTTTTATCCAACGTCTCTCGAAGGCAAGGTGGTTAGTACGACGAGGTAATTCCCTTTACTCTACTACTGTATGAACGTCTTGAGCACTCGAGTTGACGGGGGAAGATGTATCACGCAATTTGTCTGTATTCATCGGGCTTGTTTCAACGACCATCACAAAAGTTATAATCTCAACAAAATCGAGTCATTTATATTCGCATGCTCATATCCCCACGTGTGTTTGGAAGTCCAATCGTTTCAAAGAAATAACTGCGGCTCTGACCTTTCAGTTCTGGTTGCGATTGGGAAGTGAAGCTTAGAACTTCTCCACATAGGGCCTTATGTCTATCTCTTGTGTAAATGCGGAACGGTGCTGAGTGTGTAAATTCCAGTAGCTCTCGGCGATCTGGTTGTCAGTTAGCTTTAGGAAAGGGGGGTAAATCGTTTGGGTTACTGACCGCGTCGGCCCTGATCTTGCCATCCTCGGCGCCATTATTCACGCTATAGTGACTTGTCCGAGGAATGTCGATAACTCCGTCAACGATAGCGTGCGCTACGTGTACTCCCTTGGGTCCGAACTCACGTGCTAGGGACTGGCCAAGGGCTCGTCGAGCAAACATGCTTGCGGCCATTGTCGAGAACAGATACGAACCCCTGATAGAGGCTGTAGCACCTGTAATGAGTAGGGAAGGCGGGTGCTCCGACTCGGGAACTGCCTCTAGAAGTAGCGGAAGAGTCTTCTGGGCAAAGTTGAAGAGACCGCGACTATTATCCGGTTTGTCAGTTTAAGACGAAGAAGCCTGAGGTATCGGCACTTATACCAATTGCTTTGCCGCCAGCGTTGTTAATCTCTGCTACAGTGTCCTTGTATGACTCGGCTGTACGGGTCAAAAGTACGACGGGATAGGCCTTCGAGAAACGGATAGCACAAGCTCGGCCTTGAGAACATTTAGTGAAATGGGAGGTTATCTTATTCCTATGAAGCGCTTACCTGTGCCTGGGCCAGCACCAGCAACAACTGCAAATAACTTGGAAGACAACTTGGAAGCCATTTTTGATAAGAGTTCGTATTGTATTGTAAAATAGAGGTATGTAACTATTCCTTGTAGAAAGGCGTAGGGTTTTCTACTACTAGAGTTGGATATGGCTTGGAATAGAAGAGATCTGACAGAAGAGATTTGATCTCGGCTGGATCTCGAAGTTCACTTATTATAATGGACGATCTGTCGCACCTTTGTCTACCTACTTAGCAAATAATCTAGAATAATATGTGCCGCAATAGCGATTATTAATTACGCTTCCTCATCAGAAATTTAGTGTATTGATGAAAAATTCCTCAAGATGTCGCAATAGCCCGGCGGTCGAATAGCAAAGTTCAATATCATATGCACCCCTTCGGTTCGATGTTGCTAAAGACGATGACGTGCAGCATCAGTAATTGAAGAGCGCGGAGAGAGTAGCAATGGGGGAAAGCCAACTCGGGGCAGTCGGGGTCAGTTCATGCCGGAAGCTATGGCCACTAAAGTCTCGTAACGGAAGTCAACCGTACAAAGGAAACTTTGAAGTTAGCATTGAGAAATCATTTATTAACCGTTTTGGATTAATTCCCGTGCAATTCAATCAACAACTCAATTAACAACGCGATTAAATGAAACGATTGTTACTTCAATGATAATTAATACCTAAAAAAGGCACATAAAATTATCCAAATTCAAAGACCAGGTACCTATTAAATTCCAGCTTTAACTATAATTGTCGCATTGCATTTTAAAGGCTTTAACTGACCGGAATAACAGTGAAACGTTTTATGGCACTGTGATCAAAGGAATTATGGCTGAGAACGGCGCTTTTAGGCGCTTTTACGCAATTACTCCTTTCGCTACTGGCCTCAATGATGAGCTTGGGGAAGATATCCCTATACCACCTGTCGTTTCGGATATACTACAACCAAGCCAGAATGCTGTCCCAACAGCACCATTACCACTTTACTCAAACCAGCGAAATTCAGTCGGAGAACAAAAGGTTCAGGGGCCTTCTGCAGCCACCTCAGCATCACTATCGCAACCCAGGTCACAACTCGCTGTCCACATTAGGTCGTCAGCACCACCTTCACCATCTCATATCAGGCAACGACAGTCTACAGGGATAAGCCAGGAACCCCAACTCAGAGGCAGTCCTACAGCAGCGAGGCAAAATATCTCCGTCATTTTACCTCCAGTTCCCTTACAACGTAGCGTAGAAGGGGCTAGTTTCCAACCGAGGAAAAGGGGCAGGCCAAAGGGCTCCTATTCAGTCAAGAGAGAAGGCAACACGGAGAATGCTAAGCCCAGCGCGCCCAAGAAAGAACCCTCTAAAGAACCGAAGCGGCGCGGGAGGCCACCACGTGACCATACGCCCTCGGTTAGAGAATACTACCTACGGTCTAAGGTCGAATACGCACCATTTCTGTGTGAATGGAAATGTTCCTCGGGCCGTTCTTGTCCAGCCGAATTGCAAAACATGAAGACGTTACGCAGACATGTCTTCCTCGTCCACGGGGACGAAGACCCATTAGTCTGCCAGTGGGGTAAGTGCGCGGCAAGGGATACCCCTATAAAGTTCGCATCGGAAACGGAATTCGAGGAGCACATGGAGAAAGCGCATTTTAGGTCGTTCGTGTGGCACATGGGAGACGGGTACCAGAACGAGGGCATATCGACGCTGAAGCGCGACGCCGACGAGCTTCCGGAGTACTTGTTCGACGAAGACGGGAACCAAGTCACCCCGTCGATTGCGGAACAGCGACTTGAGGATGACCAAGAATATAAAGAGAGGAAACGGAAACTGAGGCGCCTGCTTATTCAACAGGATGAGAATGCTCCCACCGAAGAGGAATGGATGAGGCAGACGCTAGGACTCGTCTGATATAAGACGTCTAGTAATGGTGGTAGCGTCGTCCGTTATTGAACCGTGCCTTGGGTAAAATGTAATTTGGTCCATCTGATATCTGGTCGTACAGATTAGGTCTTTAGACTCGACTCCAAAGGGATGACTCCAAAGGGATGGCGGACTCCATACCCATTACCTTACCTATTTCTATATTTGATTAACCCTATGTAGGATGCAGTGCAGACGTGTATGACTGAAGTATCAAAGTTGTAATACAATCATATAATTATTAACGAGCATCCCGTTGGCTTGACATGAATTCTATTTGCCGTTGCATTAAGTACCTAAGTATGTATGCTTGTGGGTGCTAGGTTTTCGAAGGGCCGTCTTAAATAGATACATGGTAAAACATCGAGCTTGAGCTGAAAAGCTTACCGCATTGATCTACTTGAGGTCCCGAATCCAGCACGACGATGCCTTAGGTACCTAACCCAGGTAGGTAGGCAGCCTTACCAAGGTTAAGTAACTAGCCTATTGTACAATACAATCCAACCTACATACAATAGGTATGACGTGTTATGGGGCTACTCCTGTGGTAAGTTCACGGTGTTAATAGCGTATCGTCGACAAGGTCTGACAATCCATAAAATCTGGGCCCTGGCACGGATGTCCCTGATGACGTAGCAAACAGGGACATCTCTGAAACTACTACACGATAGTATTTGATGGATCCACGCTGTGCATTTGGTCCATTTGTCAGAAAAGTTCGAAACAAATATACGTATACCATAGTAACGTACACTAGTGTATGTCCTCAAATACCAACTAGACACGGTGGAGTACGTAGCTTGTCAAGATCTGTTCAATCAAAACTCATTGAAGTCTAGATTAGGTACCATCTACATTAGGTAGGTACCTATGTAATAAAAGACATCAGCATCAGCATGGAATTATTGTTGCCATACAGTTTATTGCCATTATTATGTCTGATACTTTATGATTTTAGGGGTTATTGATAACCGAAGAAGAAAAAAAGGAAGAGAACAATACCTTGGCAGGTCAGGTGAAATTGTGCAAATTTAATACCTGATTACCTGATTGCCGAACATTCGATAAAATCCCCAACGGAAATAACGGTGGCGTCCAAGAACCTTAGCCTTAACAGAATAATGCATAGAGCCTGAGGTACGTATCCACGAGTACCTAGACCTAACTTCTTAAATTTGACTCAGGGCTACCTCCTAGGCCTAGGTACTCGACATGTAAGTGGGAAGTTAAGATGTAGGTATTGCTAAGCCTGTAAGCCCGAATTCACAAAGTCGTGCTTCTCTTCAGACCATCCAAAGGGAATTGTAGCGTATCCCTTCAACTTCAACATTCCTATACATTGGTCAATTTTTCCTTCTCTTCTTTTTCTGTTGCCGTATATCCTTTTCCGCTTACCGAAACCCTTACCTCGTTTACAAGGAGAAACCCTTCCCTGTTGTCAGTGTCTACTAAGATTTATCGCGTACGTACGGTTGCACCCAAGTCTTAGGTTAGCCAGGTCCGTGTTTTTTTATTAGCGCATCCGCAGCTTTCGGAGAACAAGCAAGGCCCAGGACCACGAAGTTGGAACTTTACAGATACCCGAAAAGTCCTCATTAAGGAAGGAAAAAAGAATAAGATAAGCATTTATTCTCGTATTACGCCGCAGGGGAATAAGGAGGCAATACCTAAAGTTCAACAGAGCCTCTATTTCAGGGTTTGAGACATACAGTACCTTTTTCTTTTCTTATTATTATTAATGTAGAAATTATCAGTCGAAATTATCACTCGGATTTGATTAGCAAGCAAAAAAGAAAGAAGAAAAAAAACCCCCCAAGGCAAGTCGCACGCACACCTAAAGGCAAGAACCCGGGAACAACAAACGGTTATCCCAATCAGTCCAATCAGTTAACTTACCTAGAGGCTAGGTCTATCTGAAGTGCCCACCCCTTTTGCTTTTGCCCCTCGTTTTCAACTGGCTACTTGTGGGTCCGACTTTTCAGTGGCTCCCCTGACTTGCCCGGCTTGCCTAACCAAGTCTTCTTACCAAGTCTTCTTACCAAGTGAGCATAGCGCCTAAAACCAGCCCTGTCCCAGCGTGTTTCCAGCACTTCCCGACCCCCCAAAAGCTGCCCCAAGCGCTTACGCCAGGCCTAGTTTGGAACTGTCCAGCCATACGACACCTAGCCCCGCTGATTGCTGTAGTGCTTGTAGTGCTACATAGCCCTTTCTCCTGCTACCTTAACCAACTAATAACTTACCTAGACTGGTAGACAGGTTGCTTTGCCGTCGCCGCGCTACCTAGGTACTGTCGACATGGGGTCCGACGAGTTGATTGAACACCATTCCAACCTTAGTCACCCGTCTCAAAACCCTCCCTCACCAACAACATTTGTTACCAAACGAGGATCTTACTTCCGTATCAAAAAACGATTCACATCATGGCATCGCCCAAATGTTGACCTAAGGGATTCTGATATAGGCGACAACACCAACACCAACAATAACAACAACAGCGACACCGACACCGACAAGATGCCCGTCAAGTCGCCCGCCTCCGCTGGCAGTAATGGCCATAATGGCCATAATAGCCACTTCAACCAGAAGCTGAAGAATTTCTTCCGCATCAACTCCAACACTACTGGCGATAAGGAAAAGAGTCTAGACCACGCCTTGAAATCCGAGAGCAAGGTTGGCTTCCGCCAGTCGAGGAGATTTTTCACCAACGTCGGCAGGATTAGATCAACTACCACGGCCAGCGAAGGACATCCCCTGGACGATGCACTCAGTCCCACCGCCAATGCGAATCCCTATTTTGCCCATCAGGGCCAGCCTGGTCTTCGTCATCACAATGAAGGCTCTGTTCCGCCGAGTCCGCCGGATACGCCAAGCTTAAAAGTACACGGCCCCGACGGCGCGGCAGCGAAAGAACAGGCCACAAATGCCACGAAAGAAGAACTTGCTCGGAAGCTACGGAGAGTTGCAAGTGCCCCTAATGCTCAAGGCCTTTTCAGCCAAGGAAATGGCAGCGGAGAAAGGCCAGCTACAGCTGAACTCGGCAAGGAGCCGTTGATTCAAGGCGATAATGCTACCTCGTTGGGCTTGGTCGATGCTAAGACGACGCACTCGGCCGATTCTGGGGCTCTCGCCGTACCGGACAACGATAGCCTTGGCGCGCTTCCTCCTCCTCCAAGTCAGAACTCACTAGCTTTCCGTAGGACCTACAGTTCCAATTCGATCAAAGTCAGCACCGTTGAAGTCGGACCCTCTAGCTTTGACAAGATTAAGCTCATTGGGAAGGGTGATGTTGGAAAAGTCTACCTTGTAAGAGAGAAGAAGAGCTCTAGGCTTTATGCTATGAAGGGTAAGTTTTCGTTGCTGTAATTATTCGATATCTATCGAGTCGTGCTGACCCAAGCAGTCCTGAGCAAGAAGGAAATGATCAAGCGTAATAAGATCAAGAGAGCGTTGGCTGAACAAGAAATTCTGGCAACAAGTAACCACCCATTCATCGTGACCTTATATCACTCCTTCCAGTCCGAAGACCACCTATACCTCTGCATGGAATACTGCAGTGGCGGAGAGTTTTTCCGAGCCTTGCAAACTCGTCCCGGCAAATGTATTCCCGAAGATGATGCTCGCTTCTACGCTGCGGAGGTCACGGCTGCTCTCGAATACCTTCATCTAATGGGCTTTATCTACAGGGATTTAAAACCTGAGAGTATGATCATCATTCCCTTCCTACTCGAGCTGGACTAACCCAACCGCCAGATATTCTTCTACACCAGTCAGGACACATCATGCTTTCTGACTTCGATCTCTCGAAACAGTCGGATCCTGGCGGGAAGCCTACAATGATCATGGGCAAGAACGGTGCTAGCACCTCCTCGCTCCCTACGATAGATACGAAGTCGTGTATCGCCAACTTCCGAACGAATTCGTTTGTAGGAACTGAAGAATATATCGCTCCCGAGGTCATCAAAGGTAGTGGACACACGAGTGCTGTGGATTGGTGGACATTGGGTATCTTGATATACGAAATGTTGTACGGCACTACACCTTTCAAGGGCAAGAATCGTAACGCGACTTTTGCCAACATCCTCCGAGAGGAAATACCGTTCCCAGAGCATTCTGGAGCACCCCAGATTTCGAAGTATGTTGGACGTGACAACTACACTTTCGTACTGATGCTGACACCGTTATTTAGTCTCTGCAAGTCATTAATAAGAAAGCTCCTGATCAAAGATGAGACGCGAAGACTGGGCGCGAGAGCCGGGGCTTCCGATATCAAAGCACATCCGTTCTTCAGGACAACGCAATGGGCCCTTATTCGACATATGAAGCCGCCCATAATTCCTCACGCGGGTCGTGGAGTCGACACGGTCAATTTTAGAAATGTTAAAGAGAGCGAAAGCGTCGATATCACCGGCTCGAGACAGATGAAGGGCGTGCCATTAGACAGCAGCCTGGCAACGCCTGGCAACGAATTAGCCGACCCGTTCGAAGAATTCAATAGTGTGACATTACACCACGATGGCGACCCTTACGACAGTGACAGGTGATGATGCTAGAACAACGTCCCGGCCGGCACAGTCGATGTTCTGATCTATACCAGCCTCTTCGCATCCAACAGCATAGCATGCCTGTGTTGACGGCTAAACTTGTATGTGGCCATTGAAACGTGATATCCTATTTTTTTGCCACGCAGCGTTAATTTTCACGCATCGCCAGCGGGTTTGTACTATGAGCCTTGAAATAAACCGGGAAAATACTTGACCGTCCATTTATGAAGTCGTTTTCCTTCTGTCCTATTATTCATACCATAGGAGAAGATTGTGACCAGGGACTCAAACACGAAAGAAGGGAAAGGGGGAACCGATGGCGGCATCAACAAGCATTCATATGTACGGCGTTTTTTTTGTCGGGGACGAGGGAGTTCTTTTTTTTTTTGTTGTCGTTTTAACTTTTTCTTGGGACGGAAGATCGCAAAGAAAGAAAAAAAGGGACCGCGCGAAATTATAACAGCGACTTGCTCAACTTGCTCGTTCGCCTGATTTGTATGACAGTTGCAAATAATGTCATCATCACCACCATCATCGTCATCAATCGCCCTTTTATGCCAGAATTTGTTCTGTTAGAAGGTCTTGAGACGATAACAAGAAGAAACAGCCCGCGCTGCTTGCCCTGTTTATATAAGATAGCATAGCATTCATTACCTATTTTGTTGGAGTGTGTGTGTCTATGTCTTATTATTTTTTCTTCTCTTTGATCTTTTCTTTCCGTATGGTTACGTTGCGATACGATGGTAATGATGATGTTTTTTGGTCTTGTCGGACAGAGAGACAGACAGACAGACAGACAGACAGAGACAGATAGCTTTTTTTTTCTTCTAACATTTTACTTTTATAGAGGTGTCGAAGTCAAGTAATAAGTAGGTTGGTTGGTACATACATTAGGCTAGGTACAAATGTTTGAACAGAAAGATCGAGTAACCGAGAGAGGAATATGATGTTTATTAATGATTTTTGATTTTTGATTTTTTAAAGGGAAAATATAGCATCTGATCATGTTGTTGGAACCAACCAGAGATGCTAATAATATGCATGGTGAGGTTTGCGGCTGACCTCCCTGACTTTCCCGTCGGGTGGGTGTCATGTAGTATCCCCCCTGTGACCACTCATCCTAGCACAGCACCGGCACGAGGCTGCTTTCTAGACGAAGTTATGTATACTACCTCCCTAGGGCTCGATCCGATCGAATCTGATCTGGGGGTAGATAAATGTAGTTTTGCTTGGAAGGACATTTGGATGCCTACCTTACCTGTACTAATATTACTCAATGTCGTTACTACTCTGTGCGGGCGGTAGCATCCAGTACTGTTGCTACATATGACTGTTTCTCTCTTTCTTAGCTTGGATGTTACTCTGTTTTCAATGATCGCGCTGATTTAATATACACACCTACCTACCTAATATATCAAACAGTCAGAGCCGGGTTACCGAATACTACCTAACCTCCCTAGGTAGGTAGCTTAAGGATCGATATCCCAGAACCCGGTTTTGGAATAAATAGGTCCGGCACTCGTGCGAGAACGTTCTCGGAGACGAAACTTATAAATGCAAAAGACATACTTAGTATTATTATTATTCTTACAATAGAATGCGGATTTACGACTGAGGTATAGGTATATAAAGAATCGGAAGTTATGGGCTTGTGAGCGAAGAGCACTTGGATAGTTACGGGGAATCACTTTTTTATATATAGATTTCCTTATGCCGGTTTTCGATGAAGCAAAGCGTGCCTATGATATTGAGCAACAGTACAGACACTTCGACTATGGCGCAAGGGAACCTAGAACAGCAGGAGGGTTCACGAGGCTCGGCTTATGCGTTGGAATTGACGGAGAGCCAGCAGAGCTGCTCCCGGCGGCACTTTGCAAGTGCTGAAGAGCTACGCGCGGATATCCAACACCAGCAGGAGGAAGAACCGCCGCAGAGATCCGAGCCCCGACGCCGACTCCTGGTCCTACACAGGCTGTCCGCGGATTACACCCGTGCGTTGACAGACCTGCTGGATGTCGACGCAGGTTTTATCGACGCTCACGTTGGGGGGCTAAGCTACAGGCCCCTGGTGAGACGGAGACGGGACCGCGAGGCTAGATTCGTTTGCTTCGAGTATCCGGAGTTGCTCACGGTGCCGAAGGGGCTACCCACGGATGTGAAGAGGGCCCTGCTGGTAAGAGTGGATCATACCAAAGGTGGCGATGATGATGGTGATATTGTTAGAGAACCATTTTCCCAGGCTATCTCGGACGAGAAAGCGGTAGTGTTCTGCCGCGCCTCGCTATGGCAGTGCGCCAAAACCGACGGTAAGGATCCCTTTGACTATATATTATCTAAACGACATTTTTTTTTCTTTCTAACACTGTCGTGTAGTCCTTTTGCTAGACCGTCCGATAGACGATGAGATGCCCGGCTTCGAGTCGTTGCTATACCGTAGCTTATCGGAAGAATGGCGAGGCGATTATAATGGTAATGTACCTGATATGCGCGCTCTGGTGCAAGACCTCGCCGCGCACCAATGGAGCGAATTCTTCGATGCGGTGTTGTCTTCAAATATAAGACCCTCTAGCGCGCACCAGACGGCAGCGTTGTACTGGCAAGCACAGAAGAGCCTAGAGCGAAACCTAAGCAGTTCCGAGATCCGCGAGAAATCATCCGGATCGTCGGACCCCTATTACTCCCCCGAATCGAACTGGGAATCCCTCCTCTCCCGCCTCGGCCGACACGTTGCCCTCCTAAGCCATCTTGCCCCTATTTCCGCCTCTAGGCCCCTCCCCGACATCCCACCACCTAGACAACAACGCCTTACCACGAAAGCCATCCCTCCAACAGAACTGATCCCGCGCCGCCATTACCATTATCGCCATCGCGCACGTTCGCGCAGCGGAAACGCCTCCACGGCCGACGACCAGAACAAGCACGCGCTCGACCGCGTATCGTACATGGGCGGGATCCTCCTGCCCCTCTCCGTCGTCTCCAGCATCCTCTCCATGAGCGACCCCTTCGGCCCCACGGGCCCCCTGTTCTACGTCTTCTGGGCCGCCGCCGTGCCCCTCGTCTTCGTCGCCGTGCTCGTCATCTACGCCGACTCGATCCGCAAGGCCGAGGTGTGGATCGAGGTGGCGGGTAATAGCAATAGCAGTAATAATAATGATAGTAGTACCACTACCGCGGACATTAGCGAGGAAAAGCAGAAGCAACAGCAACAGCGACAGCGACAGCAACCAGAGAAGGATCTCGAGAGCCAGAGTGATATGTATGGTGGTGGTGGTGGTGGTAGTAGGGGGTTTGTTAGGCTCACGGCTCTGGGGAAGGGGAATGATAAAGAGGAAGAAGATGATGAAGAGGAAGAGGAGGAGGATAAGGAGGGTGAGGGGAAGAGGGACGATTCTTTTGATGAGCCGGTTATGATGGTGGAGAAATTATTCAAGGATACGGGGGGCAGGAAGTGGCAGAGAGAGCAGCTTGGTTGGGGAGGTGCTTGCATGACTGCCTTGCGGATTTACAAGCTCAAGAAGGGCAAACCGCCTAACTGGGTCAGACACGGGAGGACAGCTTAAAGAACATGGACACATATGTACCTAGCCTATTAACATAATATGATATGTGATTTCATCTCACATTGGAATTTCTTAGGGCTATGGCCGTTCCGTGTCCGAGTTAGTTTTTATTACCGACGGGTCTTCTTTTCCAAGAAGTTTAAGTTTCTTCTTCCGGTATTCATTATCGTGATTTGTGATGCAAAGCCGGAAGTGGACCACGAGTTCCATGCGAGGCATGGCCTTTACGATCTCACGGCACCAGGAGTGGTTCTGGTCGAATTGTTGTACGGCGTGAAGGACGGCTCCAGGGTCTATGAGCGACCTCACCTGGACCCTATGATCCGGCGAGACGAGGAGAGACGAGGATGGAACGTCGTCCTGGGCTTTGATCCAAACGTCTCTTAGATCGTTGTAGGAGTTTTCAACATACTTCTCATCCGCATCTACGATACCTTCAAGCCAATCTGCCGTTCTCCGCTATCCCACGTTTACTCGTTAGCAGCTATATTATGCCAGAATTCAATGGTGAGAAGAGAACCAAATGCAATCGCGGGACCAAATAACAGAGACATAAGCTCTATGCACAATATTCAGAGTCAAGTCTACTCGTCTCATAGGGGTCAATACAGGGGATACTTAAAACTTTGTTACTGACCTGGAAGTATGTCGGATCAGACTCTTCCACGTACAACTCTCTCAGTTGCCTTAGCTTCTCACGATCACGAGCATTAACGAGAAGGGTGTAACACCTATCAACCCCCTCTCCAAAAAGCGCTCGCACCCTGGCCGATCTGCCAAGGTGCATCAGTATGTTATCGTGGTAGAACAGATAGCGCGGCACGCCGGACCAGAAGCCTCGCTTGCGCTTCCACTGCTCGACTAAGAACTTGCCCAAAGTGCCCGACAGGGCCGCGAGGCTCACGCAGACGGGGCTCGCGGGGGAGCTGCCGAAGTAGAACCTGGTGACGGCCGGGTTGTTGACGTGCTCCATGACGAGGCCGTTCTGCTCCGTGACGTAGCCCCGGATGTGCTGGAACACGGAGTCGTCGAAGCACAGGGTGTCGGCCGACGGGTCGAACCACGTCATCTGCTTGAACACGCGGCACACGCCGCGCGGGTGGCTGCCGACGAACTTCCACGACCCGGTCCGCTGGGCGAAGCGCCTCGCCTCGCGGTTCACCGAGAGCAAGGGCGGCGGCGCCAGGATCACGGCTACCAGGTCGGAGCCGCGGGACCGCCAGGGGTCGTGGTCGAGCTCCTCGGAAACGTTGGCCTCGCCGTCCCGCCGGATCGATATCGTTTCGCTCCGGATCTCGAAGACGCGGCGCGGCAGGGCGAAGTGCCATACGAGATGCCGCAGCTCCGCCGGCAGGTCTGGAAATCGCGGGAACGAAGTCGCAACTACCGGTTCCGACTCCACCATAGCTTCTCGGTGGTGATTATCTAGGTAGGTATCTATAGGCGGCTTATGATATAAGAGTGCTGCTGCTGCTGATTTCTAGATTGGATTTTTGGTTCTGCAAGGAAGTAAGGTTATTGTATTCTAAGCGTTCTATACAAGGAGGCGATGAGGACAGTAGCCATGGTTAGGTATTTACTCAAGATTATTTACTAAATTTAAATTTTTCATGATTCAGCCGCGTGAAAGAATGAAGGCGATTGGCAACGAGCTATCCCGGCCGAGACTCGGTAGTCGGAAACCGACAACTTGTGAGCGGACGCAGCCGAGCCAAATGTAGGTACACATGTAAGTTGTATGATTCTCCGCCTGGGCTATAACAGGCGAGCATGTTTTAAAGAGCCATCCAAGGACCGAGTCTAGTCTAGGTAGTCAAGTCGGCCGACGCAAACAACGAGAACAAGAGTTGGTCCTCATGGTCGTTTGCTTTGTCTCTTCACATATACCTATCCGCTATCTATGCTGGGAATTTGTCGGAATTCGGACAAACACGTATAATTGCGGATCGGAGATGCGAAGCATAAAGGGGGGAAAAGGAGAAGAACTAGGTTAGGTATGTTTTCGAGGTAAGATACCTACTATACCTAATGCATATAAAGGAGTGCTGGAATGTTAGTGTACTTCGTATATCCGAGAATACCTAGGTACATTTCGGCGTCAAGCCATTACCAACCAAAAAGCCGTGATTGGCCCAAGAAAATCTCATCTGATCTTATCTCCGAACCGGTTCCTGGGAAGTTGCATCGGGAGACGGTACAAAGCGAGGTACATTGCATTGTGCGTTCGACTTAGGTAGGTACATAAAAAATCTCCAGCTTTGGTTCCGGGTAAGCCCCGCACTTGACCTACCGTTTTCCATAGTGGGGTGGGCACCGGACGAGCTCAGAGGTTAGCAGTGAAAACGAACCCCTCCACGCCGTTAAACAAGACGCGTTTACTTAATCTACCTAGGTACCTTCACTTTCGCAACCCGCGACCCGCGTTTTTCAAACAACAACACAATATAACGATCCAAACATAATAGTTTACGCCTACACCCTACCATCGCCAAAAAATCCCCATCGCGATGGAAGGCCAGACACCCAACCCCTTATTATTGCCGCCGGACCTCACGCCGCTCGAGCAGGAGCTCCTCGACGAATACGAGCGGCTAGCCGAGAACATGAAGAAGGTAAGTTCTAGCCTATAGCCTAGCCCGTCTCACGCACGCAACGCACGCAACCAAACCAAACCCAAATCTCACCCGCCGCAGCTCGCATCCGTACTAGACGCCATGGCCGGCCAGCCGACGACCGAGATCCTCGACGGCCTGCGCGAGCTCGAGCGCAAGACGAGCCTGGTGTTCACCCTGCTGAAGGCTAGCGTTTACAGCATCGTGCTGCAGCAGGAGATCGACTGGGGCGACCAGACGCACGGTTGATGCAGGGTATGATGGTGTAGTTATACACAAGGAAGAAATGACAAAAAAAGAAAAAGAAAAAAGAAAAGAAAAGAGAAAAATAAAATGGCAACACCCAGATGTATAGGTATATATGTCGACTCTCGACTCCCGACTCCCTTAGCTACGGAACAATTGGGCTACGTATGCACAAGAGCATCCATCCATCATATCCCCGGGTCTAGACTACATCTGGATCAAACGCAAACTGGTTGGAAGAATCTGCATGCTCGATACATATGATGGGGAGCCGTATCGTGCGGCTGGTATTGAGGGGAGAGAGAGAGAGAGCACGGTATGCGCATATAAGCTTATAACGGCTTTTTACACCGTTGTGGTTGGTATATGAAGATATGCGCGAGAATGAGGATACGATACCAGCGAGATTCAGCTCTGAGGACTCGGTATATCTACAGGGAGCATGATAGGCATGCGAGGATAAATCACGGAAAAGGTTTGAGATACCCAAATACGCCAAGAAGAAACAAAAAAAATAAAAATAAAGAAATCATAATACACCGGAAAAATACAGCACGTAAACTGCATTTTTGTTTGATTTAAAGGGTGGCAGGCATTATCTACAAGATATATGTGTTTGTTTTTTTCTTCTTCTTTACATGATTTGCTCTAGTTTTAGTGTACATTTCCACCGTAGTAGACCTTGCGCAAATCGACGAGCTTCCTGCCCATGCCGGTAGCGATCTCGTCGGGATCCCGCTGGTTCTGCAGGGCCTGCACGCAGGCCTTGACCGAGTTCATCGGGTTTCGACCCCGCGGCATCTTGGCCGCGATATCGCGGATGCCGGCCGAGCGGAAGATCTCGAAGAGACGGTGCGAGGCGCGTAGACCGAAACCTTGGGGGAGCAAGCATTAGCAAAAATATAGCTTTTTTATGACTTTCTTTTTTTGTTGCACGGTACATGGAAAATGCGGGGGAGGGGTAATTATATATATACTATACATGGGTAAAAACAAGAAAAAAAGAGAGAAAAAAGAAAAGACTTACCAGGGGGTCTGGCTTCTATTTGAACTATAGTCGCACCAACCTTAGCCTTCACATTGCCGTAGATAGTCCTGTCCTCGTATCTGCGGACGGGCTGCATGTTCTGGATGGCGAGGAGCTTCGCCTTCTGGCGGGCGACGGCCATCTCGACGGACTTGGCCTCGCCGATGCCGAGGCGGCCGTCGCCGTTGCCGGCGATAGCCAAGATCCAGGTGCTGCGGATCTTTCCGAGACGGGTCTGGTTGTGGACGACGCGCGTGACGAGGATCTTGCTGTTGATCTCGAGGATGCGCCGCACGCTCAGGCCCGACCGCCGCTTCAGGTCCTGGTATATGCCCTGGTCGTCCTTGCCCTCGTCCTCCGGGTCGATCGGCGGCTTGTACAGGCCCTCGACCCCGCGCAGCTTCTTGCCCAGCGCCGGCGCGACCGCCGAGTTCGAGGGGCCGTTCGTCTTCGTCATCGTCTCCGGTTCCTGGAAGTACTTGGCCTCCTCCATGGGGAAGTCGATGCGCTGGTCTAGGATCTTCTCTATCTCGTCGTCGGGAAGCTCGTTGAAGTTCACGTCCTTCGGTATCATGGCCTCGAGCCGCCTCGTGAGGTCCGCCACGTCCTCCTGCTCCGTCATGAACCGCGCGTTCGGGTTGGGCGGCGGGTAGATCTTGGGACGCTTGTCGACGATGGGGTAGATCTTGCTGAAGTCGTCGAGATAGGGTATCCTATAAGGATCCCTTCGTATGCGACCTTGTATCGTCAGGTCTTTGGGGTCGATAGCGGCCTCGCCGGCTTCGAGGGCGGCCATCTGTTCGGGCGTGTACCTCTTCCTCAGAACCTCGAGCTCCTCCGGGCTGTAGCGGGGGAACACCTTGTTACCGTACTCCTCGATCTTCTCGGGGGTGGTCAGACCGATCTCCTCGGCCCGTATGCTCTTGAATCTCGGTTTCCGCCTGGCAGCGAGCTGCGCGGAGGTGTGAAACGGGGCGTGGCATTGCGATGCCGGTGCTGCTGGTTTGGCCGCGGCAGCAAGCCGCCTGGAGAGCAGACACCGTGCTGGTCGTGCTACGCTCATCGCATCCCTAGCGTTCAAAATACCCGCCCTAGTTATGGCTGCGATGGCGCAGAAGAGGAATGATAGGGTCGCGTGAAGATATGAAGCTTCGATTGGTACATATCAAAAGGTACATGGCATAGGAAATTATTTTTTAGAAGCCCTCCATTGCTCAATTCGGTCATACGTTTCGCCGGCAAACAAGGTACAGGTGCTTTCCCATTTAATTTTGACTTTGACCGTCCACCTACCTTACGCCTTTGAGTTTTAATATGTGGGTCACACTCTCGTAGTTTATTGGTTTATGCTTATTGTTAGCGACTTTAGGTACCTGACTTGTACAATACGTACAGGTACACTTCGGATGCTAATGGTACGATTAGTTACAGTTTATATCCGCCTTTTTCTTCCTACCCGACAACTCCTTCAGTTAATATAGAGAATAGAATAAAAGTATGACACCACGCAAGTCATCAATTGGAATTCCTACCTAACTTTAGGTATAGTGATGGTCAGTCTCTTGACTTCCAATTATGACAGTGCATGTCGAGATCTAGACAATGACAGAAGCTGACGCCCTGACCATATTTATCCCTCATTGACCTTGTCAATGATTGGGCCATCCTAAATAATAAATCTGTCGACTCTGCCGCAGCTTTGAAACGCAAGGGTTTCACAGGGATTCTCGACATCGTCAGTTCTAATATCAGTCGAGACCACGAACGCTAAGAGAGGCACTTTGCCTCTACTTTACTTACGTTTCTCTTACCCTTAGGTAATTTTTCCATTATTGTAGCCTAGATCCCCTTCCCATTCCCCGTACCCAAACCTGGCCCGTCCATTCTCTCCCTTTTACCTAATCTTGCGAGAAAAAAAAAAGTGAAGCCATCATCATCGACTTTCCCTTCTTTTACTTCCTTTCTAGTGTGACTGGTGCACCATAATCTTTTTTTGTTTGTTTTGCTAGCGCGTAGCCTCTCTTTTTTGATCATCGCACGCATTCGCTGCATCTATCTATCCCAGTGACTTTTGGATTCAAGATCGAATAATCCTAACAAACCCTTCCACGAGAATTCGAACATCCCGTTGCCGAAGTTCAAAAATATCAATTCACAATGTCTCAAAAAGCAAACTTACCGAGCCCTCCCGGCGGTCAATTTGGATTCATGTCCAAGATCGGTGCCACGGATGAAGCCGTCCGCACCTTAAACGACCAGCCGTACCTATTCACCATTCTCGTCGTCGTCCTCGTCTCGCTCATCCTCGAGTGCGTTTTCATCTGGTTCATCCACTACGCCACCATGAAGCCTGAGCAGAAGAAGAAGAAGGAACCTAAAGGAGCTAAAAAGGCTCCAGGAGCAAAGCCCCCGGCAGCTCGATAAAGGCCTTCTATCGTAAGACGGTTTTGATACGAAATTCGAAAGCGTTGCGACAAGTTTTTTTTTATTGGGATAAAACTCGGCAGTCATGTTCTTTTGCGACCACTCACTGCCACCGCCTTTGTCGAGGAACTATCATGTATCGAAACCTGGAAGTCTTGAGCGATGCAACCAACACTTATTAGAGGGCTGAGCGGATAGGGGCCCTCGGTCATCACCATTCGGATGGGTGGCGATATAGATGAAGAAGGGTAGCATTTAGAGACGCTTCGACGACAGCAGGCCGCGTCTAGCACTCATAATTATTATGTTAGGTATTTACCAGTTATATGGTCTATCAATATTGTCAATACATTTCTATATCCTGAGCACCTGCTCGTTCCCCATTGTCATCATTGTCGTGATCTATTGCTCCTTCATCTATCGTGGGATCATCGTCTTCAGCATTATACATACTTTGTTCCATGCCCCAGAGCATATGTCCGGTGTTACATGGCAGCTCATCTGTATCGTCGTAGATGTCCGCAACGTCGTAGGCATAATCAGGTGTGTATAGATCATCCATGTCCATAATAGGATTCCTAAAATGGTCGGGAAGGTATTGCTGAATGGTTGAAGCGTCCCGTAGTTCTAGTATACCCGAAGATCGGAGAGGGAGAGCATCCGGAGGACTACTGCCCGGTGAATGGCTTGGTTCCCTCTCTATTTTGTCAATGACTCCTGGAAGAGCGTCTTCATCAAGAACAATCATATTCTGGTTCTCATAATAACATTGCTCGTATTCGGGTGTTACGTCGAAATTATTCCTACATTCCTCATCTAGAGGCTCTAGAGACTCGAGATGCTGATAAGGATATTCGAAGTTAAAGTCGTTGTCGGTGCTTCCGTCTAGCATGTAGAAATAATCGCCGTTTTCATATCCCTCTAAGTTCATGTCTGGAGGCATAACCATGAGAGGCCAATTGGTGTTTTCGCGTCGGGGTGTATCAACACCAATCCCAGTCTTCTTTATTTGAATAGTCGGTTTTAGTGTTGTTTGTACCAAATCCCAAAGCCTTTTCTGGATGGAACATAGATAGGCGTTTGGTTCGACTTCAGTCTCCATGCTATCACAGTCTTTGTCGCGGGAGACATCTTCTAGCAATAGCTTCCTACCTTTTTGCCGTACAGATGCCGACTGATGTTGCGATGATTTAGCCAGAATGGTTGAAATAATGGGAATGGTCTTTGCATGACACGCCACTACCTAAATCTTGTCAGACATAGTTTCCATTCTTGTAAGAGAATTCTCAAACCTTTAGATAGTGAGCGTTCCAGATAGCAGGGGCCAGTTCAAGCAGCGAGGGGCGGGTATCCAGATGGAATAATCGTAAGCCACGCATACGCTTCCTGATACCAATGGTTACGCATAGCGCCCTTTGAGCTAAGTAACCCGCATCCTCCCATTGTTGCCTAGAATGATCGGCGAAAGAATCTAGCATTGGCTCTTCCCAATAGTAATCATGGACTGCACTGTTGGAAGTGTCGTCTGTCAAGTCTGATACTTGGTATTGTAGAGCTGCCTTGAAGGCACAGTCTTCGGTATCAACGTCGCAATTTCTGGATTCTCCAGCATCTGTCTTGTCTATATCTGAGCTATTTGTTTGGTAACGAAATAAACACTCTATTCCATTGAGACGAGCGGTTGGACTATGCGGTGGTGAGAGGAGTACAGACGACTTATGTAGGTGTTCGATAATGAAATAGAGGTTTGGGGCTCCGTCGTAGAGCGGTTCATACTGGATGTCTTCTTGTTTGATCGTAAGGCCAAGGGCAGGCCAGAGCTGGATAAATTCGTATAAGTGGCTAATAGCATGGTTCAGTAGCGGTGACTTACTGGACATCGACAGATTGCATCGGCTAGATATTCTAGGAAGCCAGGCTCAGTCTCTCCCATTAATAAAGACACCTGATTCTGCACTACTATGATTTGCATTCGGCATATACCAGGAGAAACAAGCCATAGCTCTTTTGACTGAATTGATTGGAAAAGCTTCTCAGGGGTATGTTGAGAGGATGGTACATCTGAGATCAGCGCAAGGGATGTCACGGATAAGGAGGAACCACACTCTGGGCTGGAAAGTTCGAAGGTCTTGAGTTCAAGCTCAGTATACTCAGCCATGATAAGACAGATGGCTCAACATGTTTATAAAGCTTCTCGTGCTGAGGGTAAGGTTGATGTTATATCCATATCTGAGAACATAATATATGTGGTATATATGAGGTAGGGAGTAAATTTGAATTGGGTAATATTGATACCTATTTTGTGAGGGAGAAAATGGATGGTGGTTGTTCGAACTGTACATGAAGATTTTGATTTCTGACTTTTTTCTCTCACCTTTGACCCTAGAGTATATAGAATCGGAAACGACGACGAAAAGTCAAGACCCCTGGAAAGAGCGAACTTAGAGTATGAGGTGCATACGCCAATTGGTATCGCAACTTCTTTATTACCTAGGTATATATTACCTAAGTAGGTTCTATCCACCTTAGGTATCTAGAAACGTAACTTACACCTCTTTTCTCCAGGCCGTGGTTTATATATGTACATATGTACATAGGATAGATATTATATAAGGGATGAGATAACTTTCAGCTGACCTTGAAAAATGGGTGAGTATAAAAAAACAACCCTCCAGTACTAGTTACGGCGTCGGGAGTATCGAAAGTTAGTTAGATTTTCTCTTATACAGCTTAGTTATACATCGTATAGGATCTCATATTTATTTATGGGAGATCTAAAGGTGTCCGTTGGCTTCCTGCCGCAGGTGGAACCGGCGTTACCGACTCTGCTGGAATCTTTCGTCTTGGTCGCTTCAAATCTTCCAGTGTAATTCCGTCCAGCTTGGTAATTCCAACTATTGGCGGCTCGCCCTTCTTCACAAATTCCCATTGACCTGAACATGATGTTAGAATGGCGTATACATCTAGTATTACGCGTAGAGCATGGAGACTTACCGGGTAGCTTATTACCAGCTAACCGGAATGCATCACGCGCAACTTGCTCGTGGATCATTCCTCTTAATTCTAGTACGATCTGATTCACTGCTACTCTTGCTGCCCAGTGATCGAATGAACCTTTTCCTTTACCCATACGAATCTACGAATACGAGTTAGTTCTAGAGGGACATTTAAATATAGCGAGCATCAGGGCGATAGGGCGGCAGACCTCATTACCGCTAACGAACACGCCAACGTTACAGCAGACTCTCTTATATAATCGGTACTTCTGGCCACGCAGACGTTGTTTGATAGTGTCTTCCGCGATCTTGAGACTTGAAGCGCTAATCCTTCGATGGTGATCAATCATTCGTAGTCCGTAGTCTCCCCACATCACTGTCGTTCCCTTAGTAGAACCACCCGTCGCCACTCTTGCCCGTCCCTTCATCATCTTCTGCTTGCGATTTATATTGGGCTCTAACCAGTTGCCGCCCATCGACGCGGTTGCCGAAAAGAGACGGACATTTTGAGCACCTTGTATCTTCGGGAGCGCAATCGACGTGCTGGGATGGACCAATGGGCGCGTTGTTGGAGTATGGGATATCCTAAGTGACCGGAAAGCGCCGACAAGGCATGACGGCGCTTTAGAATTCATGGTTGCGAGGAATTGGCGGTTTATTAATTCTTGAAAGCTGCCGTCATCACCTCGCACCTTGAAATTTGACTATTGAAGTTCGAACAGCGACCAAAAAGATGCAACCGCTGGTGGGGTTAGGTACCTAGGTACTTTATGTTTGGTATTGTACTGTACATAGTTACTTGCATTAACCCTGTACCTGCATTTGGAGCGATTAAATGATTAGATGATCTCAGAGATTACATAAGATAGTCAAATTGTGGATCCGTACAATACAAACCTAAGGTACCCTTAAAGCTCCACCGAGGTCGTCACAACGGAACGTGGCCAGAACTTGATAAGGGATTGATAAGGTTTAGCTATGGTTCCGGAAGAACCTTGGTCCCCTACTTTTCTTATAGGTACCTACCTATCACTGGCTGTAATTTAATGCGACGGATTCTCTATTATTCTTCTTGGACTGCTTGTCGCTTCTACGCTTCTACGCATTCTGACATAAAGAGTTCTCTTCTCGTCTTGTTCTGCTAGCCCAATCAATCCCTTTCCTTTAATTCATCAAATTGTCCTGCGCATACCTGCGACTCTAATCAAAATGGCTATCCTCAGTCCTCAAGTGTATGTGCTGTCAATTTTATCTCGCACTTGTGCATCGGTGCATTGGTGAAGTAGTAACTAACAGAGCCTCGACAGAACTAACATTATCATCATCCTTGGGATGATGCAAGTATCCAAGAAGATCCCGTTCGAAGATCCCGACGTCCTCAACATGGTTCGCGGGCTCTACGTCGCCAGCAATGTTATCATTGCTTGCATCTACGTATATATCCAATTCCAGATTAACAAGAAAAAGGGTATGACCTCCCCTCAGAAGATCATACTGCATACCTAGACTGTTGATGCTAATCCATAAATCCTGCTGTTTAGATCTTACAACACTCAAATATGTTGAACCCGCTCCGATGGGATCTTCGGAGGAAGGCAAGCTTGTGACCACCACCGTCCAGGCTTACGACACGCAACAATTGAAGAACTCCTTCCGATCGCAAATCATGGGTCTTGCGATGATGAGCTTCATGCACCTGTACATGAAGTACACCAACCCGCTTTTGATCCAGTCCATCATCCCGTTCAAGAGCGCCCTCGAGTCCAACCTAGCTAAGATTCACCTCTTCGGCCAGCCGGCGAGCGGAGATCTCAAACGACCCTTCAAGCAACCTGCTGGACTTATGAGCGGTCTCCAGAGTGGCCCTGCGCAGAGCGACAAGAAGGCCGTTGAAGCGGCCGAACGTGCCGGCCGGGGTGGTGTTAAGGACGAGTAACGACGTTATCAGTGACTTATTATATTCATCTCAGAAGAGGTTTAATGAAGGCACGTGCAGCATAATTTTGACGCTGTGAGCGAAGGAGATTATGGATGTCTAATCACCACCATAGAGAGGATTCATATTGCAAATATATGAACTTGCATAATTCTTGCATAGGACGTATTTCATGTTGCGCACATTCAGTTTTGGTGATTGGAACTTCAATGTTTGACGCACTTGTGAAGGTATACATGGTACCTGATACGTACAATGTACAAGCTCCGGGTTGTCCGGGGTGGCGTATTAGACCGTTTTCCACCCCCCCGACGTCACTGGCTTACATGATTATGTATTAATTGAACCCTTGAAATTACAGAGGTAATGCACGTTCTCATTCCGCAACCAATCGTAAAAGACTAATCTACTTAATAGTCCAGGCTACCAGGTTATAACTTCAAAGTTCTTACCCATTCATCCTTCTGCGCTTATATAGTACGCATGATCATAATACTGCCTCGTTGAAATGGAGCGTCCTTCTACGCCTCCGCACGCGGCAAACGCTAACCTCTCTAAACCCATACCATCCCCTCCTACACCTGAAATTACCCGTCGCATAGTGAGTTAGCCCTTGGATAGAAATTGGTTCCAATTACATCTAATACTTGAAGCTCTATTCTAACGTATATCGCATCTACAGGAAGAGAATCGCCTCCGAGCTAAGGCATTACGCGAACAACACGAGTCCGCCGCTCGAGCATCTGGCGCCCCTTCTATCTCTCGCACTCCATCTGGCTTCATTGCCACCGATAATGTCCGAGTTCCGAACACACGCAAGCGTGCTCACGATGCTATATCTGGTAGCGTTCGAGTCCGCGAGACTCCGTCTACAAGCCGCGACGGTCGCGCTAATGGCGCATCACCTGCTAAGACTGCTTCTGGCGACAGTGCCGACCAGGCAAAGAAGGACAAAGATGATGGGGCAATTAGACCCGCAAGGAAGTTTACCAAGTTCGTCGACTACGACTTGGGCAAGATGACAGATACGAAAGGTGGTTTCCTGAGTGCCGAGGACGATCCTTGGAACAAAGCCATGTCGGGGTCTACTACGAAGGGGAACGGAAAGGGTAGCGGGCCTAACGAAGGACAAGAAGAGAGGCCTAAGGGCATGTCATTGCAGGAGTGGGAAAGACGGCAGTTACTGAAGAAGCTCCAACGGCAGAAAGCAGGACCATTTGAACCAGGTATAAGCGTGCTACGGGATGAAAAGGAGCGGAAGAGGTGTCGCGAGTGCAGGAGTCTCGAAATCGACTTCGTATGGGAGGAGGTTTTTGGGTGTGCTGTCTGCAACAGTTGCAAGGACAAGTACCCTGAGAAATACAGTCTTCTGACCAAGACGGAGTGTAGGGAGGACTATCTTCTTACGGAGCCAGAGCTGAAGGACGAAGAATTACTACCCCACCTCTCAAAGCCAAACCCGCACAAGTCCCACTGGCATGATATGATGCTGTTCCTTCGGTACCAGGTCGAGGAGTACGCATTTAGCGATAAGAAGTGGGGGTCGGCAGAAGCGCTGGACGCCGAGTTCGAGCGTCGCGAGGCGGAGAAGAAGAAACGGAAAGAAGCTAAATTCAAGGAAAAGCTGTTAGACTTGAAGAAGCGGACGAGAACGGAAGCGTATCGGAGGCAAGCAGGAAAGCTCGGAGGAGACGGAGCTACTGGCGGTAAGAAAGCCAAATTCGGCGACACGATTTCGACCGGTGGCAAACATGTTCACGAATGGGGACGAGTTATCGAGAAAGAAGACGGATCAACAGTGAAGACGTGCACGACCTGCGGTATGGAAGTTGAGGAAATGGAGTTTTAGGGGTTACGAATAGTGGCACCCAGTTATGCAGTATTATATAGAGAATTGCATAGAGAATTGTATAGAGAGCACTACATGCTAGGTACCTAATTGGCAGTTCGTTTATGGAGACAGCTAATAGCCTAATAGTCACAAAGTTGATGAGATCGAGATTCGTGTTCCCAATCCACGCGCCAATGCTACTCTTACGCACAATGACAAATCATACAGAGCTGTAAACTCGTCCTTATTTATTGTAGGCCGACAGAGCGAGATAATCCTATAGCTAGAATACTTATGACCCACCAAAGACCTACCAGGTAGGTAAAGATTCCATTCGCCTTTCTCTGGGGTAGGTATGCCTGGAAATCGGAACATTTTAATGCAAATTGTCCGCGTCGTCTCCCGACCCTCGGCCTTTCGCTTCAGCGTCTGAACCGACTTATACGGATCCGTAGGATTGAGCGAGATAATGAGTACCTACCTGGTATACACACACTGCTAAAGTAAACAAACTCCTATTTTATTTAAGTATGACGGTGAATGCCAGTTTTAACTGATATTGAGAATTACTGCGATATCACTTACACACGCGTAGTATATACCTAATAAAGGGGTAAACATATAATAAGTCGCAAAAATTTACGAGCATGGAAGCATTGGGTAACCTCGGACGTAGCCAACTTTTGTTAATCGCTACAGGGGTCGCTATACTAGGCGTACGAAACCTGAAAATACCTAATATAGAAAACGTATATATCAGATAACTAGGGCTAACAACTTCACAGTACGTCTATACTATCTTCAGCAACCCCCTGAGAAGAATACCAGGTCCTTGGTATACGTTATGGACCTACACTATTTTCAAGTACAAAGTTGTTACCGGTCAGCGGCCACAATGGGTTCATTCGTTGCATGAGAAATATGGTACGTTTATCCTCAGATAGAAGAAACGACAACGACTTTACTCTCTAACTACGACTTGACGTAAACGTAGGCCCCGTCGTTCGCATAACTCCTAATGAGGTCAGCATACAAGATGTGAATGCCGTCCTGCGGATGTACCAGATCAAGGGCGAGTTCCTCAAGTCGCACTTCTACAAGGATTTAATCCCAGATGTCCAGAGTGTCTTCAGCACGACCGACGTCAACTATCACCGACACCAACGAAGGCTCCTCGCGTCCGAGATGTCAGAGTCGGGATTGGCCCACCATATGGATACGGTCGAAACTAAGGTTCGCATGGCGATTGAAAATATGGCCGAGGAAATGGAGCAGCGCGGTGCTACGGTAAGTTGCTACCTAATTTGTTGGGAGACAAAGTCGTAGTAATTACTAACTCGGGCCCTTTCTATGTACCTTGTAAAGGATGTGTATCGTTGGTCATTGTATATGGCCACTGATGTGATCGGCGAGCTCAGCTTCGGGTCTTCGTTTCGCATGCTAGAAACCAAAGAGGTGAGTGGGCTTACTTTCAACTCCTCACTTTCTCCAATTATATAATATCTGTCTTTACCACTGACGCTGTTGTCTTCTTCGCGAGTAATAGGAGAACCAGTATGTCAAGGATTTGAAGATGATAGGCTTTGCCGGTGGTCTGAGGTCAACGTTCCCTTTCCTCATGAAAGTCCACCGGTATATAACGCTGCCTGTTCTGAGCACCGGGATGCTGATCCGGGAGCGCATGCGCGGATACGCGACGCAGTCCCTAGGCCGGCACTACAAACTAGTCGAAGAGCAAGGGCGCAACGCGAAGCCGACGCTTCTATCCAAGCTGTACCGGGCTACGGAGGATGACCATGACACGCTGCCCTTCGAGGACCTACTTCAGAATGCCATGGCGTACATCGCGGCCGGAAGCGACACTACTACGAACACCCTGACGTACCTCATCTGGACCGTGTGTAAACGCCCCGACGTCAAGGCGAAGCTGGTAGCGGAACTGAGCACGCTGCCGGATGGCTTTACGGACCATGACCTCAAGAAGCTCCCCTATCTCGAAATGGTCGTCCAGGAGACCCTGCGCTTATACGCCGCCGCCCCTTCGGGTCTCCCTCGCGTCGTGCCCCAGGGAGGCGCTACTCTGACCGGCCACTTCATCCCCGGCGGCTACACGGTCTCGGCGCAGGCGTACAGCATGCACAGGATCCCGTCCGTCTACCCCGAGCCGGAGAAGTACGATCCCTCGAGATGGGCGAATCCGACGAGAGCGATGAAGGACGCGTTTGTGCCGTTCGGCGGAGGGAGTCGAAGTAAGTTTCTCCAATAAATATATTTGTTTTCAATAGAACGTTCCATCTCTAATTGCGAATATGATAGTCTGCATTGGTTTACATTTAGCGAAGATGGAACTGCGTCTCGCGACCGCGCGGTTCTTCACTCGGTTCCCCAATGCCACTACCTCGTATCTAGATGGATTCACGGACAAGGATATGGAGCCTGTGATGTTCTTCCTTATGTCCCCGAAGGGTCAGCGCTGCTTAATTAATGCCCGTTAAGGCAGGCTGAGGGCGCCTGTTTAACTACATTTTTATAGGAGGTAGCCTTGTAGAGAGAGAGGGGGGGAGGAGCATGTTGGAAGAATAGTCACTGTATGCTGACGAAGTGTATATGCCAATATGATGAGATTGCGCTGTCTAACATATTAAGCGGTTCCGCTACGACGGGAAAGGTTTGTACGATCTCAGCCGTGTTGTATATCTACGGAAAGACGGTCGGAGATGCACATATAGTATAATAAGATGTTCAATAGCTCGTCTCTGCGGTTATTAGAAACTCCCTAGGTACCTAATCTATATAATTGGTAACAGAGTCTATTGTTACCGTAGCATAGAGACGTATAATTAGTAACAATTTGCTGGTTGGAACTTGGCAAGTTATATCGCTTCTGTTGGTCAATGATTGCCGTTCCTGACAGCCTTACACACCTAACCGTTAATACTACCTAGCCTACCCGGTATATAAGCATCCCTTAAGAAGCAATATCTTACATGTTATAGAAAGCCTCGCCCCCACCTACCATCCAGTCTCCCGTCTTCCGGAATTGCAACCACATAAGGCCCATCCACATGGGATGGGTGTGATACTGCATAATTACTACCTACTTTTTCGTGTCTCGAAAATCCATTTATCGATTCCGGGGCTGTTAGTTTGATATCGAACTAATAATGGGGGCTTACGGTGTTTCTCTTGTCTTACTGACCGCGGTGGGCGCGCTTATATTGAACTTTGTCTGTAACTTATATCGCCATCGACGGGTTTTCAAGGACTTGGTACGAATTGGTCCTCTCTCACACACACCTATATCACGCTATGAAAACAGAGAGAAAACACGAGACTAATGGAGAATAGCCCAAACCACCTCATAGCTTCCTATGGGGTCATATCAAACTGATGGGAGAGATTTCAAACCAGCTACCGCCAAATTGTCACATACAAATACTCCCCACGACCATCGCACAGAAGTACGGGTTGAAAGGCATCTGGTATCTTAATTTGTGGCCTATAGCAGATCCAGAAGTCGTCCTAACAGACCCAGACCTCATGGATTCTGTGCAGGTAGCGAGAGTGTTCAATCAGCACCGGCTAGCACAGGACGTGTTAACGAGCGTCCTCGGGGAGGACGTTGTCGCCGCCGCAAACGGGCCCGTGTGGAAAAAGCTGCACAATGCAATGGCCCCGGCGTTTCTGCCCTCTCACGTCAGGACACTCGCTTGGCTGATAGCCGAGGAGACGGTGGTTTTCAGGGGAACTCTGAAAAGGCTCGCGAGAAGCAACCAGGCCTTCTCCGCGGAGCACGAGTTGTCGAAGCTGATATTCGACGTCGTTGGTCGCGTCGTCTTCAATTTCCCGCTCAACGCCCAGACGCAGGGCAGCTCATACCACGAAGACCTGAAGCGGACTGTCCATCTGCTCAATCAGCAGATCTCTCCTAACCCTCTAGTGAAGCTCCAGGCAACACTGAAAAAGCGGGCTGTCCGGAAGCGGGTCGATGCATCTGTTGCTGCGAAGATCCAGGAGCGCTTGGTCGCGCTGAGGAGTGAGAACATCGTGCCTTCGCGTAAGGATCCCCTTAGCATTCTCGACTTGATGCTTCGAGAAACGGTGCTGCGAGGTGGGACCAGGAAAGGTTCCGGGGCGGTTGAGCTCCCCGAAGGGGAATTGGAGTTGTTAGTGACAAAGTAGGTTCTGCTTGCTACGTTACTTCTCTCAGAACATTATACCATGGCTTACACAACTAAAACAGCGTCAAAGGTCTTCTACTTGGTGGGATGGGAACAAGCGTTGACACCTTATGCGTAAGAATTCCTCAAAAGACCAACACTTATTGAGGCTAAGGAATTGTAACTTAAAGTATGCTTACATGCTCTTGTCAAAACATCCGGAAGCTGTTCAGAAAATGCTCGAAGAGCATGAGGCTGTGTTTGGTAGGGACCTCGAGACAATCTTAGAGAACCTGAAGGAGTCACCGGCAAAGCTAGGCGAGCTAGGATATACGACGGGCGTGATCAAGGAGACACTACGGCTTTTCCCTATGGGATACGGCGTCAAGGAAGCACCAGCAGGGTAAAAACATCGCCCCCTTCACCTCCTTTCCCCGATTATCCAAAGCGAATACTAATTAATACCAACATCCTAATAGCGCAACGGTCTCGTACCAAGGCCGCGAGTACCCCGTTGACGACAACTTAGTCACCGCCCCCTGCTGGCACCATGCATTACGACCCGCTATACTTCCCGGAGTCCAGCGCATTTCGACCGGAGCGTTTTCTGGGCGACGGTGTTCCCCGCGGCTGGTTCCGCAGCTTCAGTCGCGGGCCGCGGGCCTGCCTGGGCCAGAACCTCGCTGTAGATATCATGCGCGTGGTCCTGCTGCTCACTGCTCGAGATTTCCACTTCGAGGTCGCCGGGCTCCAGCCTAATCCGAAGCCCCGGGCGACCTACACGAGCCTCGATACTATCTTCGGCGATATCGTATTCCAGGAGCAGTCCATGGAGGCGAAACCTAGGGGTGGGATGACGATGACAGTTAGCGAGAAAGGGGTCGTTGCGTAGCAGGTAATAGAGTATAAGCTTTGCTGCTGATTGATTGCCATGTCCGAGTATCTTGCTGATCAGGAGAGGGAGAGGGGTTAATGGGTATCGATCGTAACATTGCCCGTGTTGCTAAAGAACTACAACAACGGTTCGCTCAGTAACGGGGAGCACGACAGCGCTAATGTGTATGGAAAGCCGAAATAAATATATAAGATACTGGCGAGGAGTGGACTTTATTCTATCACTTTACAAGGGCTACATTACGAGATATAATTCCATAATAGTTTGAACCGGTAAAAATTCGAGTTGAATGATCTACCGCACCTAGATATCGCGGCTTATACCATCCTGATGAACCTAAAAATATCTAACCTAAACCGAACCGAAGCCCCTAATTCTCAACTCCCTGTAGCGATCGTAAAGAAGGAAAGGGTATCAATTCTCACCGAAGCAGGTACTCACCTGTTATATATAACGCCTAGGAAGAATTAACAAAAAAAAAAGTATATCCCCAGACTATTCTTCCAAGACCAACACGCGATCCGATCCCCAAGCCTCTATGATATTTGGGTATCAATGATTGTAGAGAATAAGAATAACCGACCAAGAAGGGAAGATAAAATGAAACGAATGCCGGGACCATCAAGTGCCACTCCTTGGGCCATTCTACTTGCCTGATCCCAGGACCCAGGCATCCCCTAGACATGCTCGACAGGGTCTATAGGCGACGCTCCTAGAATGCTATCTCCATCGTCGTCCTTTACATCCCGCCTAATAGACGCAGCAAAGGCACCGCTATTAGGAGCCGGAGCCGGGACCGCTACCTTCCCAATCGCAGACGGCCCACCGAGCTCCCAGCTCCCCATGCGCTCGTGCCGAGCCCCGCTCTTGACAACGGAAACGTCGTGGTCCGACGCCATCTTCTCCGCGCCCTTGAACCCGCCCAGACTGCTGCGACGCCGAGCCGCTTCCGACGGGCCCCCGCGCCGCCGCACACGCAAGCCACCGAACACGAAGCCGGATACGCCCGCGAGCCCGAGCACCGCGACCGCAGCCACGGCGCCGATGACGCCTGCAACGGCGGGGGACAGGGCAGCGTTGCTGCTGTTTTGGACAGGTCCACGGCTATTGCCCGAAGAAGAAGAGCCGTCCGAGCTCCCCGAGCTGCCGCTAAGCGAGCTGCAGAACAGCGCCAGGGACTGGCACGTGCTGCACCAGTCCGCAAGGTCCGAGACCGCGAACTTGTCGACGCCGGCTTGGAAGTCCGCCCACGTCATGCGCGTCTCCGCGTGGCTACGGCCGAACAGCGGGTATTCGGTGAGCGGGACGTCGCTGCCGGGCCCCGAGCCGTTGCGGTACAGGAACCGGACCCAGGCGGCGTCCTGGCGCGGGTACGCGGCGGAATCGCCGTCGGCGTCGGTGGTGGTAAACAGCTCGAAGACCATGGCAGCGCCCGGGTCGGGGATCTGCGTAAACGTGCCCGAGACGTCGACCAGGTCGGCCAGCGCGAAGAAGGCGAGGAACGGCTCGAAGTACCCGAACATCAGCGTCAGCTTGTTCGAGGACCCGCCCGAGTTCATGTGCGTGCGGAGCTGCGCTACCACCTTGGCCGCGAGCGTGCGCCCCGAGATCGCCCGGATCATGTCCCCCCGGCGAGACCCGGACGCCGACAAGTCAGCGTTGAGGCCGATTTGCTGCCTGTTGGCTAAGCTACGCAGGACCGCCAGACGGTCCTCAGTTAGAGTCTCGTGCACTGACTCGTCGTGGTCGTACGCGTATTGGGCGTAATCGTATAAGTCGTACGCATAGCCGTAATTGAGCATAGTATTCGGCAGCGTATTCGGGAATACCTCTTCCCACGTCCGTTCGTAGAAGTAAGACGTGGAATTGTACATCTTCCGCACCGCGTCGCTGTTCTCAAAGTCGAGACTCGACGACCAGTACTCCGTACACGTCGCATGTCCCTCGAGCCTAATAATAGCCCTGTTAATGATATCCACGAAAAACAATTGCCAGAGTATAGTTATTCAACTCACCAGATAGAATTCGGATCTGTGCTGGGGACGGTCCGAATATTAGGATACTGGTAACCACCAAGAGGGTAGTTCACCACCGTACCGTTAGCCAATGTCGACGCATTAGCACCGCCATTATTATCAGCAAAAGCCCGAGTAACAGGCGGATAAAGACCCTGCAAGAAAGCCAGGGCACCTCCAACTACGTAATCATTTGTGGCGCTGAAGACAGCCAGCTGGCTATTATCAATAGCCTGCCGCTCCAAGCCGACGATCGGCGAATTCGTCGTTATAGCATTATCCTCATCGGACAAGCTGGAATTAGACAGATACCGCGCTCTGAACAGCGACCCCTGAGAATGGAGCTGCTGCGCGCCGAGCGGCGTCAAGCTGGAGACGAGGTCCCCGAGGAAAGGCGTGCGCTCGCCGTAGAAGACGTACGCAAAAGAAGCCCAGACGGTTTCGTTGGCAGATTGGGCCAGGGACTCGCTTACGAGCGAGAGGCCGGCAGCTAAGAGCGCCGTCGTAAGTGAACGTGAAGCCATTCTTCTTCAAGCCACGCTTGTGCTCACCACGCCTTTCTCATTCATATATATGGAAATTGAGAAAAGAGGTAACAAACTAAGTGAAATCGTACGAAAAGTGCGAATACGGAGGGAGGGAGATCGGGAAGAGCTATCGAAGCTCGAGGAGGACAAAGGAGGGGTAAATAGCCGCAAGGACAAAGATAGATAGATAGACCTAACCTTTCGAAGCTTGCTTTGCTTGCTTACCTCTCTCTACCACAAGCATGTATATCTCTCACCTATTGTACCTACATGGCTTCGAATGACACCAGATAACGTGCTTGCGTGTTCAAGGGTTCGTTATGCCATCTCGCTAGACGACGGGAACAGGGCCACCGCGTGCAGTCCATGTCTGCTTACGGGGGTAGAGTAAGTCCACAACGTTGTTCTCTGAGCGTTCACACCCCAGGTCTATAGAAAGCGGCGGGGGAGCTTGTCAACTCTCATATGTAGGGGACAGCGGGGTAGTTTGTAGCTGAGAGCACGCCAGATAAGAGCAAAGCGAGGAGAGAGCTTGGCATAGCTCTTTTTGGGCCTTTAGGGCTTGGAAGAATGAGCTACCTTCATCGGACAAGTTGCTACCCCTGCCTTTCCCCAAGGACGGAGCTCTATGATAGGTTCGTTAACGTGGTAGTGGCTGCATAGAAGTACTCGTGACGTTGAAGTAAATTGTCAGATAGGTAGTGCTACTCTATATTGGCGAAATGAAGACCTGGATTTGGGAATTCTTTGCCACCAGGGGCCCGGGACGTTCTTTACCAATAATCGAAATGGCAGCGTAGCAAGGCATGGCTTCTGTAGATTTGCGTATATCTCTTTGCAAGATGAGATATGACACCTCATACACTGCGTTTGCGTGTTGCAGGGACTCTTCCGTCATAATTCGATGATGCGTATCTACGTAGTGGAAGATCTCACTTTAAAAAATTAAACCTTAGGTAAGTTTATATAGGATGTCTACGAAATTGGTGAGATAGGAAACACATAGTCTCTGGAAGGGCTCAGTCAACTTATTCTCATAAGACAGTTTCAACCAATGGATGTTATAAGATCTTGAATGCATTATGCGATGAGGACGAAGTTTGAAAAACAGGACGAGATATCGTTTACTTACTTGGAGTTATAGAGATGGCTAGTATTTGTAATCTTATTTAACGCTTTGTTCATGAGTTATGATAATCAAAGTTGCGAAGTGCTTGTACTTACAAGTATGCTTTTGCAGTATGATTGAATATCGACTTCTATTTTCATCTTCAATAACGGTTAGCTCAAATAATGCTATTGAAGCTAATGCGATTGATACCTTGGCTCTTATTACCTTGATATGGTAAGAAATAAGCATTATTCCCATATCAGACTTTTAAAATATTATATGTGAGGTTACCATCGCGCGCTTGCTCGCGACGTTTATGGTGTAAAGCCTACCGAGTTGAAATGTTTCTTTAGCTTCAAGTGCCGTATGACTTACAGACGGTTGATGTTTATCATGTTAGCATAGTAATACGATGCGTATGAGAAAAAAAAATACGGCAGTAATGGCATATACTACGTTTCATCAAGTCACTGGGAAGAAAGGACATGTCTTCACGAACACAGGTCACACCAGCGGATCGCCCAGAGAGGACATCATCGCAGCACATCACCGAATGACAGACTTGAAAACATTAATGTCAGCTCTGAATTACTAACTGATAACTGCACAAGTAAGGGAATAAGCACCTTTTGAAACCAGTCTGTACCCCATTCCACATCCATCACGCAAGTCGGACACCGGCCTCCTTGCGCTTCTTGGTCTGCTGTGTCATGGCCGAGCTCATGCCGACGTTCTGGCTGGCGTCCAACATGCTCTGGGCTTCTCGTCGCTTCTCGTCTTCGATCTTCTTGAGTCGTTTGTCCGTCTTGCCTTTACCGCTTCCCTTGCCGTGGAACTGGTGGCTGAGGTGCTTGAACGCCTCCTTCTGGTCGAGAGACCGTCCATACTCGTCGTGATACTTTAGCTCTATGTTAGGCTTATATCCTTTGTTGAACAGATCGACTAGCTGTCGAGAAGTTTGCTGATCGCGGATGTTATTTTGTTGTCGTGCCCACTCTTCTCTCTCTCGCACTGACATCCTGTCAAGTCTGCCGCTGTTGCGATCCCGCTCTCGCTGTTGGCGGGCTTCCTGTTCAATCTCGGCTAGCTTTCGTTTCTTCTCTGCGACAAATAGTTGATGCTGACGCTGCGCTTCGTTTAGTTCGGCAGCACCCGAATCTTTCAGCAGCTGTCGTTCTCTTAGAAGCTGTAGAGTTGCACCGATACCAGACCCTACGGTCTTCTCTTCATCAACACCGATGATGGCCGTCTCTGCTGGAGTTGACGTCTCGCGCTTAACTCTATCATGATCGTCGTACGCGTCCTTCATCCGCTCATCTTCATCGGATTCGTCCTCCATAGCCGTGACTGGAGCCTCGTTAGTCGACTTCGGTTTGCGAGGCTTGCGGTCCTCGATATCCTCTTTCTTCAACCCCGAAACGAACTCTGAAATCTCGTCCAGAACGAGTCCGCCCTCCTGGTTGGCATCATTATCAACTTCCGGCGTCTGTGCCTCTTCTCGGAGTTGCCTCGCAATATCTTCAGGGCGCATCTTCTTACGCTTCTTTAGGGCGTCCCTTCTTTGAGCAGCCAAAGTAGCCTGGAGATCCTCGTCATCGGCGATTGCCGTATCGTCGGTCTTTCGTTTTTTGCTGACGAAACCAGCACCCGAATCTATATCCATCGGCTGATCCAGCTCAGCTGGGGGTAATGGAAAGATATCATCTTCATCTACTGGACGTTGTCTCGTTGCCTTGGACTTCTTCTTTTTGGGCTTCTTGATTTTGACTTCTGAGATGTCCAAGTAATCCGAGGTTGGCTTGTCCTCTGTTAAAATATCGAGGTTGATTCTTTGTTTTTGTCCGCCCTGTACTTGACCATCAAACTCATCGCTCAATACAGTATTCCCTAGCCCATCTAGTGTAAACTTCTTGCTCTTTTTGGCACCGATCTCTTCGTCGTACTGGGCCAAGAGGCTACGCTCACTGTCTTCGTCAATCGCGTTCGGATCGTACACGGGCTTCTTCTTTTTCAACTCGAGTTTCTTTTCGAGCTTCTCTCGTTCTCTGAGATTGATGTTTTCAAGCTCGTCGCCTTCCTCCTCTTCCCCTAAGACGTCGGTATCCTTGAGTGTTAAGATTTGCTCCTCTCCATCTTCGAAGGATCCGATCTCGTGGCCGACCTTGACACCAGCAAGATCCTTAGACGTATATTGGATAGCTGCTGCTGCTTGGGCTTCGGCAGCAGCTAGTTCTTCCTCAAGCTTCCGCGCCTTCTCAATTTGCTTTTGGCGTTTCTTTTGACTGATCAACCACGATTTGGTATCAACTTCATCGTCGTCAGCCTCGCCTAAACTTTTGCCTTGTAGGCTCTCGAAACGTTTCGCAGCGTCACGGGCCCTTTTGATGGCAGCGGCCTTCTCTTCCCGTCTCTTCTTAGCCTCTTCGGCGTCTCTACTCTTTTTATAGTTATCGTACGCGGCTGCTTCTCGGCTTTCGAGTGTACTTCCGGCGTCTTCTTCGGACGTAGATGTCTTTTCTTTAAATTGAGGACCACTTGCGCCGGGGACGGGTAAAGGCTTCATGCCCAGAGAAACGCGAAGGCGATTCGTCTCTTCTATCGCGGCGGCATCCATGGTGGATGATTGTGACTCGAACGTGGGTCGATAGCTACTTTTGATTATTAAAAAGGATGAAACGCGCGAGGTCGATGTTTTATAAGCAACTAGGATATTTGCGGCTTTGCTAATTGTTTTACGGTGGAAGTCAAAAAGTGATGATAAGGGCAGGTTTGAAAGCGATTACTCCAAGTTCAATGGAAGTTGCTTTGTCGCAATCAAAGAACCGGCCTTTAGGTAGTCACTTGGCAGTACGTTAGGTACCTCTACTAGTACAGTAGAGGTGGACCGTGCGCCTAAACTGGGCTGCCCCACTTTCACATCAAGCTTTGCACAATAAATTTCAAAATTTTCAAGTCGAAAATTCTTTCTTTCTTTCTTTTACAACCCACGGACCTGTGCCCGATCGTCCTCTGTTCGCATCGCGAATCCAGAGTTGATGATCGAGGCAGCTCGAATCACATATGGAATCATCCTCTTTTTTATGATGCCTATCCAATCGACAGGTCCTAGAGTAAGAAGCAGTTCTGGAAAGCCTGAGTTCGCCGTCAAAAGCTGTAACTCGGTGGACTAGTTCTTGCTTCAGGGACTATATTCCACCCCTTTTTTCCGAGATCATTGATCTATGAGGTTGAGGAAAACCATAGGATACCCTACATACCGTTGCCCATTTAAAGATTTTAGGCTGTTCGACCGATCATGCGCTTTCATGTGCCTGCTGCGGAGACGAATCGCCTTCGAACTGGAAGAAGCCCGTATTTTGTATTTATGTTCTGATAATAAAGTTGTGCGCGTTGAATTTTGAAGAGTGAAATATCTGATAGCATGACCGGCTGTTTCTCGGACGTCTAAACCCGTCTTTCATGTGTCTAGAGCTACAAATGTAGGTCGCGACTATGCGCTATCTCGGTTTGAGGGCACGTTGTTCGTCATGAAAATGTTGAAATATCTCTTCTTCGGCCTCATCCCGGGCAGACTAGGCCTTCCGCCAGAGTCGATGCTATGATCCGAGCGCAGTGGTAATGCGATTACTAGAATGAGCCGAGGCTAGACTCATTAACATTATAATAAATCCCGATAATAAGTATTTTATGAGTTCAGTTGAGCGGATACCGGATGCCAGGTACGGACACTTAGCTTAGGCAAGCCAAGAAAAGTCACGATACCCTCGGCTTGGTGCGGGTCGTGCCTTGATCATGCTTGGAACACAAGTTCATTCTATACTATGCAGGAACAAGTGGTGCGATGAGGCATATCACGGGCCGATATGAGAGAGCATGATACGTGTCTACGGAGGTTTAGGGGGGCAATGGTCTTGTGATCTTTTTGTTATGGGTTATTACGTTACCTTACTAAATAACCCACGCAAATATTCTCCTATATTTGGTTGCTTAAAGGTAAACAACTCAGATAGAACAAGTAAATCCCATATATTGCAGCCTTTTGTTATGAAGTGTTCAAACACCAATAAATGGTCAGCAGCTATATTGGCTCAAGTCGGGATTGCACACGTATCTTATAAAACACTTGTTCGCATCAAACCGGAAGAGCTCCAGGTAGGTGGCTGGCTACAGTGGACTCGCCCCCCTTTCTACCCTTTCCCACCCCCCTTGCCACGACCTCCCTTGCATTTACTCCAACTTCCAACTTGTTGATTAATGCGGGGACAATGCTCCCCCCGCATGGAGGCCGTTTAAATCTATGGGGTTAGCTTGGAGCTGCGTACCCTTTACACCCTTTATATTCACTTCTAATCCAGCCTCATAGTCCGTCCCCTGTTAAGGCCCTAGACCATCTAGTCTTCCAGGGGTTTATTACCGAATCCGTCAAATCCGTCAAATCCCTCCCACATGCACAGTACTGACGATACCTGGAAACTTCCACCCCAGAGCGGCCCGATTCGAGATCCCCAGGTTGCCCCAGGTTGAAGCTTGGTTGGCTGCTATTTACGCTAATTTCTTCAACTAAATATCTTCATCACTCGCGTCATCTCATTTCAGCAGGTTTCGAGGCGGAGTTCGTCTCTAGGGCGTTGCATTGGCCCCATTAAACACCGCCAGGCCGGTTTACCTTAGGTAAGGCACTACCTATTGACCGAGAAGTATCGCCGGAGGCACCGTGGGATTCGGTCCTACAGCTATCCCAGAGTAGCACCCGGTCAGGTTTCCAGAAGAGGCGAAGGGCCTCTTCACGATGCTTCTGAAAAGCTTCGTGTATAAAAACAGTGAAGATGGACATCTTGCATACCTCAAGTCAAGGGCTTCTCGCAAGCAATAGCACCTCATTGATCGAACCCATCATGCAGGGCCTCACTTCTCTGTTCCTCTTGGGCACTTTTGCCTTTCAAACCATCCTTGGCTACCCCGGTTCATCTCGTGTACGCCGAGAGGGTGTAATCCTCAAGCGAGCCGTGGACAACTTCGTAGCCACCGAAGAACCCATTGCTTTTGAAAAGCTCCTTGCCAACATCGGATCAAGCGGGAGTGAAGTTCAAGGCGCCAGCTCAGGTGTTGTCGTAGCCTCCCCAAGCAAGTCGAACCCTGATTGTATGTACCTAATACTTACTCCTCTCTCTCCTGAATCTTTACCTTCGCTATATGCTGACTACTTATCCTAAGACTTCTATACCTGGACCCGAGATGCTGCTCTTGTCTTCAAGGCTATAACCGAGAGATTCATCAATAAATATGACGCGTCTCTACAGACTCAAATTCAGAACTACATTGTCGCTCAGGCTAAACTTCAAACCGTATCCAACCCGTCGGGTTCTCTATCTGATGGAAAGGGTCTGGGAGAAGCCAAATACCAGGTCGATCTCAGCGCTTTCACTGATGGCTGGGGACGCCCGCAACGCGATGGGCCTGCTCTGAGGGCTATAGCTTTGATCACTTACTCCAAGTGGCTTATTGCAAACGGCTACACCTCCACCGTGAACACTGTCGTCTGGCCCGTAATCCGTAACGATCTCAACTACGTCGCCCAGTACTGGAACCAGACCGGTTTCGATCTCTGGGAGGAAGTTAACGGAAGCTCTTTCTTCACCGTTGCTGCTCAGCACCGGTCTCTCGTCGAAGGAAGCGCTCTGGCAAAGACCCTTGGCATAAACCATGATGCCTACGACGCTATTGCACCTCACATCCTCTGCTTCCAGCAAACTTTCTGGTCACCCTCGGGCGGCTATGCCTTGGCCAACATCAACGTCAACAATGGCCGATCTGCCAAGGATGGCAACTCAATCCTGGCCTCGATCCACAACTTCGACCCGGCCCTGGGTTGCGACTCTGCGACTTTCCAACCCTGCAGTGACAGGGCTCTTTCCAGCCACAAGGTTGTTGTCGATTCGTTCCGCGGTATCTACTCTATCAACGCGGGAATTCCCAGTGGTTCTGCCGTTGCTGTGGGGCGATACTCCGAGGATGTCTACTACAACGGTAACCCGTAAGTAATCCGACTCAGCCAGTTTGCTAGGTACCTTACCTAGGTACCTATATTCAGCACTAACATCCACTCTAGATGGTACCTCCTTACTCTCGCAGCCGCAGAGCAGCTCTATGACGCCCTCTATGTATGGCAGACTACTGGATCCATCACGGTCACATCCGTTTCGCTGTCATTCTTCCAGGACCTCGTCCCGAGTGTCCAGGCTGGGACGTACAAGGCTGGCACCGAAACCTACACCACGATCTACAACGCTGTATACCTCTATGCCGATGGCTTCGTCAACATCGTCTCTCAATACGCCGCGTCGGACGGCTCTTTGGACGAGCAGTACGACCGCAACAGCGGAACACCGCTATCTGCTCGGGACCTTACCTGGTCGTACGCCGCATTCTTGACCGCCGCCGCACGACGATCCGGTCTTGTCCCTCCCAGCTGGGCGGGAGCCGACTCCACCGCCACCTCGGTGCCCGGCGTCTGCAAGGCCACATCTCAGGCTGGATCGTACTCTGCCGCGACGGCTCTGTCTTTCCCCGCCAGCCAAACTCCCATCACCACCGCCGTGCCTACTTCCACCTTCACCCGCCCCACCGTCACCCCCACCACCACGACGGGCAGCTGCACCGTCGCCACCGCCGTCGCCGTCACCTTCAACGAGCTCAAGTCCACGAGCTGGGGACAGACCGTCAAGGTGGTCGGCAACGTCGCCGCCCTCGGAAACTGGGACACCAGCAAGGCGGTGACCCTCAGCGCCTCGCAGTATTCCTCCAGCAACCCTCTCTGGACAGTCACCGTCACCCTCCCCGCCGGCCAGTCCGTCGAGTACAAGTACATCGTCGTCAACACCGACAGCTCCATCACCTGGGAGGCCGACCCCAACCGCGCCTTCACCGTCCCCAGGACCTGCGCTACCACCTCGTCGAGAACCGACACCTGGCGGTGATCTATTATTTACACCCATCTAATTGCTTAACTTAGAGACCTGAAGTCGCAATCTCAAAAATTGTTTAGAGAGAAAGAAAGAGAGCCTCGTCTGAGGTTATTGTTATATTATATTAATAGAAACGTTTGCGCTCCTAGGGCTAGGGTTTAGGTAGTTTAGGTAGACACATATACGGTAGTTAGTAATGCCGTAAAGAGTCAACAAGTCTTGTATAATACGTACCTGGTAAAGCCCCCTGTTCCTATTGAGAATGAGATCATGAAGGAAATAAATATATACCTAACGTACTTAGAATGAATAAAGATGTAATAGAATCTATTTTAACCATATTCCAGGGTTGTAATTGACCTGTATGCCTCTCTATCAGTAGTAAATAGTAGTAAAGGTTCTTTTGCTTCTAGAGCCAACCTAACATATATGAAATCTTCCCAAATTCTAAATCTCCGCAAGCCATAGCACACATCACACTACATCACCTTCCCCCCCTTCCCCTTCCCCTTCCCCTTCCCCCTCCTCTCCTCTCCTCTCCCCAAAAGCCCTCTCCAACTCCCTCATCAGCGTATCCACCGCCCAATTAAACGTGACCTCCATATCGACATCGAGCCCCTTATCCGTCTGCGCCAAAATCCCCTTCTCCCGCAGCGCATGCTCGTCCAAGCGGCCGCCATCCACGTCCCCATCCACGAACAGCCCCGCGTGCGACTCCGCGTAGTTCGGCCACACGACCTTCTCGACGTACCCCGGGGGGTCGGCCCAGAAGCCCTCGAGCGTGACGTACCCGTCGCGGCGCTCGCGGCGGCGGGTCGCGCTGGCGCGGCTCACGAGCAGGAAGAGTCGCGCGTCCAGCAGCCCCGGGATCCCGCCGGCCTCGAGGTCCGGCGCGTACAGCAGGAACCCGTCCAGCAGGCACACGCGCAGGCCGGAGGCGGCGCCCAGGACCGCGTGGCCCGGCTGCCCCGGCTGCAGCCACTGCGAGACCTTGGCCCGGGCGCGGATTATGGCCGCGTTGGGGACCGGACACTCGCCGACGGAGTTTTGGTCTTCTTTGGAGTCGACGAAGGGCTGGGGGGAAGAAAGGAAGGAAGAAAGAAGTCTTAGTATATATATGTGTATAGGTTGGTTCAAAAGTATAAGAGCTGAGATGTATAGACGGGAAATAGTTCTCACGAGGAGCAGAACCAAAGTCAAGTATGGTGTGTAGCCACATATATCTCATCCATTGTTTAGAAAATTCGCTTACCGGAAAAGTGCCGTGGGCGCGGATATGTTCCAGCGCCCGCTTCATGTCCGGGATGTTAATAGCTTGGGCGCAGTCCCAGTCCAGGAGGCCTTCTTTGTAAGGGAGTCTATGATGAAGAAGTAAATTAGTTAGCATTGCGCCTTTTTTTTTTCGTCTTGAATATAATCGATCATAGGGTAGGTCAGGTAGGTAACATGGGAGGAATATAAATTTACTCGGTCTCATTCCTATAAAAATCATCCTCGTGCAGGACAAACGTGTCCGGGAAGACGTCGCGCAGCAGCCGGGCGAGCGTCGTCTTACCGCTGGACGAGGCCCCGCTAATACCGACCACGAAAGCTTTTCTATCCTCCATGCCCACCCCTTTTCTTAGATATCCTCACGTTAATTAATACTTATGAGGCACCTTATTTGCCTATATTTTTCTTTTTTTTCTTAGGGTAATGTCAAACAAATTGATGTGAGAATGAGATAGAAAGTTTACGTCATATACCTACGCTTGGCAAAGCGAAGATTAAAATAGTGCGATTGCACCGTTAGCGGATAGAAAGGTAATACCTGTTTGGAGCCGCCCGGGATGACTCAGCCGGCTCTCCGACTCCCCCCCTTTTTTCCGAGTTACTATTACGTTCCGCCGAGGCGTACGAGATATGAGATGTGGTCTAATATCATTCGTAGTAAGTTAGAATTGTGATACATTGGTTTTCATAAGTTACCAAATTAAACTAGGTAGAGAACTCATCATCGTGGATTCACGTCCTATCCAGCTCATCCCTCAGGAAAAGTTATTACTGCATTATTCTGTCTGTAAGCTACCTACATGGGTAGGTATGTATCGCCTATAAATCTGCATCATGATCTCATAAGTACGCCAATGTCATAGTTAGAAGGTTGCGAAGTTCAAGGATGTAGCTTTTCACCCGTACTTCGTGTTAAGCTTCTTCATAATCGACATCGCTCCACTCCTATATCCACCACCAAACAGCGCCCAGTGGTTTAGGTGGTGATACCTACATAGTACGCAGTTGTTAGTTTCGCGCATTCCTCATCGAACAATAGCACGCGTGCCTGTATGGGATAATCAACAACAACACGACTTACAACTCGTACAACGCGACCCGATCCTCCCACTCCTCCTCCGGTTCGGCCTTCGGCACCAAGCTCTCGTACTCCTTCCAGAAGCTGCTCCCGAACCCGCCGAACATGCGCATGATGCCCAGCTCGTACTCCGAGTGGCCGTACACGGCCGACGGGTCGAACACGACGTCCTCGACCCCGCCTTCCCCCGCAATCCGGCCGTGCCCGTGGTTCCCGCTCCACAGGTCCCCGTGCACGACGACCGGGTACACGCCCTTGACGTGCGCGTCCCCGATCAGCCGCGGCACGATCTTTCTCGCGGTCCTCTCCACCGCCCTCGCGAGCTCCGGGTCCGAGCCGTTCGCCCGCATCCCTTGCCGCAGGATCGCCCGCAGCCGGTTGTCGGCGTAGAAGTCCGCCCACGAGCGCTTCCACGAGTTGTCCTGCGGCGAGGACCCGCAGCACGTCGTTACCGGGAACCCGAACACGGGCCCGTCGAAGCCCTCGGGCACAGGAGCCGGCGTCGTGTGCAGCCTCGCCAGCTTCTTTGCGAGCGATTCCCCGGACCCATTCGGGCGCGACGACCCCAGCTCTAGGAAGTCCGTCGCTAGGAAGAACCGGTCGGGGTTCTCCCGGCAGGGCCCGTTGGCGTGGGACCTCGGGCACAGGTTAGATACGACGGAATGGATGGCGTTGAGAGAGGCATGTTCCCCTAGGTTAGGTAGATTGTGTTACTACATCAGCCTTTTTCAACGCAGCAAGCATAGCATGCATTATCATATATATAGGTAATAGGTAATAGGTAATACTGTCGCGCAGACAAGAGGGAAATGGGACATCCCACCCTAACCTTTAAACATGAGTTCGGAATCGGCTCCCGGTCCCGTCTTGACGAAGAAGTTCTTCTCCTTCCCGTCTACCGTGGAGCTTAACTTGAACGTCGAGGCAAATCCCGAACCGCCATGCGAGGTAATCTTGGTGGTTTGCGCGTCTAGACCGAGCGCTTCTAGGATCGCCGGATCGACGTTGGATGCCATACTTCTTGTGATGTTGATGGAGAAAGATTTACGGAAATTGATTGATATGCGCTTTGATCCTGTTACGGCCTGCATACAATATCACCTAATAGGTACGTAGCGTAGGTAAGTTTTAATCTTGTAGAAAGATATCTAAAATTGCTGATCGTCTGATAGATAATATACTACGTAGATGACGTCACTCTTCTTGATTCTTCCCAGCTATTAATTGAAGCAAGGGTGCTGGGGCTGAATACAACACAATAAAGCGTCGAGTATATCATACCAAAAAAAGATATCAAATAACCAAAGTGGTGTGTATTCGAATTCAAATCTAAATTGGGGTATCAGGTATCTTCTTCCTCGGAACTCCCCGTACAAACGTGACGCCGACTTGGGCGAATAAGTAATGGAATCTGATGGTTGATCCACTCGCCTGGCTGCAGAAGCACCTAATCCGCTAATGAACCCAATCTTTTTTAGGGCATCAATAGGCCACTAAAAGCGCCCTAAGAAAAAAAAGCTCCGAACAGAACGGGTAAGCCCGCATAAAACTCGGCGACCCGGTCCAGGGGTCTATCAACCCATTATGGGAACATTAACCCTTTCGCCTTTCCCTTTTTCAGTATACCGTCTCCGTGATAACGCCACAAATTAATACCCAAAGGCCAGCAGCAGCCTTAAGAAGCAAGCAGCTAGCGGCTAGAATTTTTACTTCAAGTTGCCGCAGCCACAGCTGAACGCTAACAAAATAAAACGCTAAGCCCTCCTTTGCGCCGAACCATATATTCGCGGGTATCCTTCACGTCTTCGTCGCCTTACCAGGCGTTTCGCCTTGCAGGGATGTCTGGGAGTCTCCAGTATTCAAAATTGCTCATCAAATTTTTAACATCGTTGATGAACCCGAGTCTCAAGCCCTGGTTTCTGAGCTGACTCGTTGCGTTGCTGTTGACTGAGTTGTCGGTGTCGAGCGCAGAGGAACTAAATCCGAAGCCACACTTGCCATGCTTGGCTTCCGGGACAGGCTGGTGGCTCGCTTATACCACGGCTTCTTGACGGCTTCTATCTTGGACATATCCTTCTTCGGCTTCTCAAGGATCGCAGCGCTTGTGTTGGTTCTCGGTGGTAGAACCTCGCCGGGATCTATGGGATCCCTAAAGACTTCCTGACCGTGCCCTGTGCCGTTGAAGCAGGCTGCGCATGAACAGATAGGTACCGTGGGCTGGAGACGAGACGGATGGACGGTTTGACTCCGCCACCAGTTTTGGAATTCGGCCTTCATTGCGGGATATGGATTGAGGTAGTGAGGTAGGTAGGTAGGTAAGTAGGTAGATGATCTTCTATGTGCTTTACTGCAAAGTGTATCTACTTAGGTAGGGATAGTGTAAGAGGGCCGTATACCGAGCCTGGAGCTGAGTTGAGAACGAAGGATAAAACCCAGACGAAAACCTTGAAAGATTTGAAGGTATTTAAGTATTCAAGAAGCAAGCACTCCTTGCATTCTAGACTGCCCAGCGGGCACTAGCATAGAGTAGGCAGATAATAAAACTTGTCATATATGTATCTGTTGCCCTACGAAGCTCCGTGTCGTTACATGGTATTCCCGAATCCTCCCGCGTGTCGCCACTCCGGAATGCCAAGACCTTTTTAGTCCTTAATTAGTTTGTCTGGCATATATATACCTAACATACCTTACCTATGGTTGACACGGCAAGGTGCCGCTGACCGCATAAACTCAGTACGTATGTAGGGTAGGTACGCGTGATTGCTTTCGAGTTATGAGCTACATATGTGGGCCATTCGCAAGGGATTGTCTAGAATTGGTGGTAATAGGCCATTGCTTTTTTTTTACACGCATCATGGGACGTATATTAATAACTTTGTTCACCGATCTTTTTTGAATGTACCTAGCGTACCTAAGGGAGCTGTGTCTCAGAGATGTTGCACTTATGCTACGGCCCTCGAAATTCCAATTCGTTGGACATGATGAACGTAATCGATTATTCCTACAGATTGTTTCTACACCGTCCTTGTGGATGATGTGCCTACCTAAGGTACCATTGCGGCAGTCTCGCGGGTGTTGCATTGGGGCGCCTTACTCGTAGTCAATATAACCTATCTGCATAGAAGATCGTCACTTCTCCAAATTGTAGCAGATAGACCATAAGGCTATCATTGAGGTGGGTTGTCTGCAGCAAACAAGTGTGGGGGCTAGGAAGAAAGAATACAGCAGAAGTGGAAGTGGAAGCAGGAAGGGAGAAAAAAAAAAAAAAAAAAAAAAAAAAAAAAAAAAAAAATAGGGGGGGGGGGGGGGGGGGGGTTTGGGGAGCGCCAAAACGGGAAAAATTAGTAAACGGGACAGATATTAAAATTAAAGCGGGGCAAAAAAGGGTTTTTA
>NW_025953038.1:1890563-1942908 GCF_022478825.1 Daldinia caldariorum
CGCCTCCCCCGCCCCCCCCCCCCCCCCCCCCCCCCCCCCCCCCCCCGCCCCCCCCCCCCCCCCCCGCGCCCGCCCCCCCCGGAAATCGGAGAATTGATGATTTGTCGAGAAGTGTGGTTTGGGTAACACAGCAAGGGCTCAAAGAATCTGAGCTGACATGACTTTGCCTTCCAATAGGTTAGGTTATGTTAGCAACATTATGTTTGCAGTGTTTGCAGTAATACCTTAGGTACCTACCTCCTAAGGTACCTACCTAGGAAAAATGTATTTTGCATTAATAAGCTTAATTTAGGGCCATTCGTGCTCTTTGTGTTGTGCTCTGCGTCGCGTGACACGGCAGCAACTACCCAAGACCCAAGACTTACATAGCATAGCATATACCTAACCTATTGGGAAACCGGAAGGAACGTATGTAGGTTTAGAGCAAGAGAGCTTAGCTTAACTTAACTAGCTTCGCTTCGAGTTGCACTTGGAGAATTTCCACCTACAACTTCGAATGGGTCGAATTGGTCGAATGACCCCTTAGGCCTTAGGGGGGAGGCCAAGGAAGAAAGGAATTTTTAATATTCTTTTGCTTCCCCGAACACGGGGGTAGGGTAGGGCATTGCGCGACACGGCCGCCGAGGTTCTCCTACGTATGTGCGACCACGGCCGGACCACCATCGACCGTACGCGATACCTAGCTAGGTAGGTATATGTATAAGTCAAGTAAGTACCCAGACCTAACCTAACCTAACCTACTTACCCGGCCTACCTAAAGGTTAGATCAGGTATGATGTGTGTTGTATGTACAATGCATCTTCCTAATTTCCGCGGTACAGGGGGTATAATATTCGAATAGGTACCTCATGGAGGGCCAGCGAGGAAACAGAATAAAAAATAAAAACAAGAAAAGAAGAATAAGGAAAGTGGAAGAGTCAAAGCGGTCGAGTTGGGATAGGAAAATACCCGCGCGCCAGACGGCTAAGTCGTCGGGTTGCGTGTGATTCGCGCCCACACGCGCTCCAGCCGCTGGTCTAGTCCGGCGATGCAACGACATCCTACCGCCATCCCCCACGGAGGGGAGGGAAAGTAGGGTTGCCTGCCTAGGTTCGAATTTTCTTCTCATCGCGCATCGCGTCCCGTTTCAAAACGGTCATGCAATTGCTGACGACGCAGATACGCATCTCCGTCCCGAGAATAGAACAGGGAAAAACAATATTACTGCTGACAACAACCATGATAAACCTCATTCAGGCCATATCCTTCTCGAATTCGGTATTCGTTGTTACCTCCTGCTATTATTAGCGCGTCACTGCGAGAAGCATTGACAAAGGCGGGAAATACTGTGGAAACGGAGTGGTATCGCTCCCCATGCTGCAGTCGTCGGCTCTTTGCTCACACTCACATGGATCACGTACGGCATAGAAACTATAGTCTAGGGAACTTGACCTTGACAAAGGGTAAAGGTAAGATGAAAACTGGGGTGAGACATATCCATTGTGGATCGCGAGGTCGTAAGTTCTGAAACCTAACTCATAGGACCGGCTCACGCTTACTAGCACGCCGACGATAGTGGCATATAGCAAGACAATTAAGCTTAAGCTAACATTGATAGAACATAAACACAAACACCAGATACTAGCCCGGGGACGCATCTCTTGCCTTCCCCCGGCCACAGCTAGCCATTTAATATCTTTGAGTCCGAAGATGGACGTCTCCACTGAAGAGGAATAGACCACAACGCCTACAGTGCCGATGGTTAATCCCATCCACCCACCCAATGTATCTGCACTGAGACGCACTAATCAAGTCCCGCTAAATGGGGAAGCATTTCTGAGGCTAGGTAGCCACCGGAATACCTACAACCCGTCACCTTATGTGGGAAAACCCCCCAAAGCGGAGGGGGGGGGAGGGGGGCGGGGCGGGGGCACATCGCGATTGGGAACATTCCAAATCTTGTGAATCCTCCAGCTCTCTGACTACATGCATACATCATATGCAGAGATTGGTCGTCTGTTTTGGTGTCTGTTTATTGACATATCCTTCCAAAATATAGCCGCTGCCGCCGCTGCCGTAGCATCATTGACAATGAAATGCATGATGACTCGCAGTAGCGGCCCTACCATGAGAAAAATACTGCTTAGGAGATAGCGCGTCGCTGATCTAGACTTGTTTCGGAGACAGCTGAGCTGACTGCCTTCGATCCTACACCGATTACTTTATTGCATTCAAAACCCAACCACGCTTTCTGCCTCCAATTAGGCAGAGGTCTTACCTGGTCGGGACGGAAACAATGCGGCTTGTCAGCAAAGTCGCCCAAATCTCGCTCGCGATCTTAGCCTATCTAGATATATGTATGTACATGTATGTATGTGTGTGTGTATGTACATGTGTATCGACTGCGAGATGCAATCCACATACCTACATACAGAAGAAGGTAGTATTTCCTCTTTTTTTTCGACGCACATGCGCTGCGGTGAAGTGGAGGACTTAGCTACCCTGAACTTGGTAGATTAGCTCACGACCACAACTTTCACCGAGGAAAGTCGAAAATCGCGTCTTGGTCTCGGCACAGCCGGGTTCTTTTCGGGCGTGCAGGCCAAATAACAGCACCAACATATGTAGGAGGGCGCCTCCTCCTCACTCCCCATTGTTACTGTTACCTAGCGTCGAAATCTTCGCGGTGGTTGGCCGGCCGTCCCTCTCCCGGACTGGACGCGACGCGGCCGTATAGGCGGCCTGCCTCCTCTTTCCCTTTCTTATATACCCCTATATACTGCCTTGTACCTACGTATACATTCACGTATCATATATGCATAGGTACACTCTTATACATATATGTACGAACATAGCAAAAAAACAAGAACCCACGCAGCGTCCCAGATGCGCAGGTCGTTAGCTCAGCGGGTCCTTCGTTTTCCCATTCGACGGTACTCCGCGGCAGATTAGGGGGAAGCAGAAAAAAAACCTGGGCACGAACATGGAGGCCAAGCTTTTCGCGGCTTAGTATCTATGTCAGATTAATATCTATGAAACACCGCGTGCATGGCACCGATGCGACGGTACTTACACGATCCTATATATCTGAATGTAGATATGTATGTCTGCATGTCCGCCTGCCCAACGCTTCGGTGTTGGGGTGTTATACCTTAGGTGGGTAGGTAGCTAGCTACCTGGTAGCTTTACCGGCTCGGCCATCCTCGACCCGAGGCGATGTGGGCAGGTATTGGCAGGTTAACTAATAGAGTAAACAAAACAGGTCTACATATACGCATGCCGCGCTACGGGAGTAGGGTGTCTAGCATCCGATCGGAGGGTTTGTGGGCGAATAGCATAGCGCGAAACTCGTGACTGGCCCGGGAATGATTCCAGCCCACAATACGCCGCAGCGTAGTCCTACCAATGACTAGTCTGCATGCAAAGAGGCTCAACGGGTTCATCCTTGATCTTCTGTTAAAGGTCTCTGCTATAGCATAAAGAGGCAGATGATCTAACCTGAGGGCTGCACATTACACGCGAAACAACACAGCACAGCACAGGAGCTTTCGCCCGACGAATAATGTATCATACTCCAGTCTCCCTTCGTCCACTCCCCCCACCGAGACTGTGAAGTCGATCGGGTGGAAGGATAGATGGGGGTCTGCTCTGACCTATTCCCCACGAACATCACATCAGGCTAGACCGGCTATGTTATCTCCGGAAGAGCTCCGCTGACTTAGCTTGGCGATCTTTACGCATTCCTGCCTATTCGGGAAGGGGCACGTGTTTCTGGATCGGGACGCGTTGAGCATCGTGACCACACGTTATGCCACGACGATCCAGGAGCATGGCGGGGCAAGCTACTCACGCCTGAATGGACATGTAAGTATCTAAGGTTAGCTTGTTTCTACTTGCGAGAGCGGGAGCGATGGGATTGGTTTCGAGAAGAGTATATGAATTTATGCGAGGACGGGAAGGGTAGATGGGAGTAGGAATCGGATCCTGATGCCCATCTGTGCCACGCGACGGCGGGGGTTCTCAGACAACGTTATTGCGATCCTTCTGGGCGCCGGCGTCGCGAATGGGACCAGATGGAGTCACTTAGGGCGAGAACATGTTGGTAACTTCTGCTATGGAGTTTTGTGGCGTGTTGATTCGTTGTTCTTGAGGGGGGCTAGGGATTGGCTCATTTTAGCTCTTTTTTTGGCGGCTTTGATGTTGGCATCCTCTTGTTGAATTACGTTTCCACTGGTTTTGGAGGGCAGTACAGTTGAGGGGAGATGACTTGTTACAAGTTTTTGGGTCGAAATGCTGGGATGCATCAGACAAGAGTTTGGTACCCACGTCGTTGTAGGACTTAGATGAGGCCTCGCGGATTGTTTATGCCTTACAACTCACTACTCGAATCATATGATATTACTATGAGAAGAGGCTTCTCGGTGGAGTGTGTTACAAAATCTTGATACTATCTCAGACATCAAATTTCGTACTGGCTACCTACCTAGGTACCTAAGCTAGCATGTAAATGTTTCTAGGGGAGAAAATCACACGATTTTCAGGTACTCTTCAGGTTCCTTATGGTGGAACTGTTTCCCCTTTGCACAGCCTCGTCTTATCGACACGATTAACATACGATTGCTTGCTTGCTTGCTTGCTTTATATCTATTGCGGCTCAGTTCAATCTTGAATCACATGCTTCTCCGACGGAACGCCTGCTTTCCACCTGTACGACGAAGCAACATGCTCGTCGAGAGGGCCGCTCTGCCCCGGCTTCTGGTAGAAGTTCTCCCTGTACGTCCCGCCGGGCACCGCGTAGTCGTCCCAGAACAAGCCCCGGCGCCGTAGCTCGGGAAGCAGAAGCTCGATGATGTCCTTGAAGGATTGGGGGAATAGCGCATAAGCCTGTGTAATTCATGCTATGAGCGAAATCCAAGTGTTGTTTTTTTATTTTATTTTTTGGTAAACTATAGGTACCTAGGTAGGTAGATATCAATTAGGGGGACCACTTACGAAGTTGAAACCGTCGACGTCGGCCTCGTTGACCCAGGTCTCTAGCCCGTCGGCTACTTGCGACGGCGTGCCGACGAGGACGGGCCCGTTGCCGCCGATGGCGACGTGCTCCGCTATCGTGTGCTTGGTCCACTTTGCGGTCTTAGGCAAGAATCGGGCGAAGCCTTCGACGGTAGATCTAGACTTCCTGTATTAGATAGGTACCTACCTAACTTAAACTGACTAATATGAGAGTTAAAAAAAAGGGGGGGGGCGGGAGGGAGGGAGATGGAAAAGGGGAGTTTTTCTCCCTCCTTGGGTGCATGCGCCATACCGCACAGCATTGCTCTCGACGTGTCTCAACTCTTCCTCGTCTCCGTACTTGTCCAGGTCAATGCCCGTCCACCCGCCGAACAGGGCGAGCGCCCCCTCGTGCGACGCGTATTTCCTGTAGTCGGCGAGCTTGGCCTGGGCCTCCTCCTCGGTGCGGCCCAGGACGGGGGTGACCAGCGCCAGGACCTTGATGTTCCGTGGGTCGCGGCCGTAGCGGGAGCGCGCGAGCTCGCGCACCTCGGCGACGTTGCGGGCGCACACCTCGGGCGCGTGCGCGGACAGGAAGATGGCCTCGGCGTGCTGCGCCGCGAACTGCTTCCCCGCCCGCGACGTGCCGGCCTGCAGGAGCAGCGGCGTGCGCTGCGGGCTCGGCTGGCAGATGTGCGGGCCCGGCACCGTGAAGTACGGCCCGCGGTGGTCGATCCGCCGCACCAGCTCCGGGCGCGTGTACACGCCCGACGCCCGGTCCAGCGTCACCGCGTCGTCCCGCCACGACGACTCCAGCAGCTTGTAGATCACCTTGACGTACTCCTCCGCTTGCGCGTAGCGCTCGTCGTGCTGTTTTTATGGGTAGGTAGGTGGTTAGAACAGTTTTCTTGTAAGAATATAAGAAGATTAAGTTTCAGATTACCCGCGGTAAGGTGGGTGGATGTATGTAGGTAGGTAGGTATGTATAAAACTTACTTTTGGTTGCTCCGTGAAGCCTAGGTTCCTCGCGGCTGAGTCGAGGTAGCTTGTGACGATCTATATACCCCCTATTTCAGCACGACGATGTCTAGTTTTAAATAAATGTGCGGATTTCAGGGGGGAAAGGGGGGAGGAGGGTGATCTTAGCTGACATTCCAACCTAACCTAAACTCCGTTAATCATTAACATCTACCTAATTACCGACATCGGGAGCATAAAGTGACGCGAAAACTGAAGGGGAGGCTAAAAAGCATACCGTCCTTTAGACAGATGATCAATCGTCGACAAGCGCCTGGCGAAGTGGTACGGCTGCTCGTACGTAGTCGAAGCCGTGACGCCGAACCCGATGCTCTCGGTGGCCGCCGCCATCGCGGCGATGACAGCGAACGGCTCGTTCGTCGGCCACTGCGCTCCCGAGATCTTCGAGGGATCCAGGGAGTTCCTATAGACGTCGTATCCTCCTATCGTTGGGGATCAGCATCTGCTAGATATATATACCTTAGGTAACCCAGTTTGCACGGGGTTGACAGGCCATGGGGTATTATTATTTTAGGGCTAGGTTAGGAGGTAACCTACCTAGGACGTCGGCGATGAATATCCCGTGGAATTTCCCCTTCTCGAGGAGCTTCGCCAGCTCGACCCAGTGCGATACCTCGTTGAAGCGCCACGACTCGTCGTCCGGGTGGCGCCATAGACCCGGCGATTGATGCCCGCTGGCTAAGATATAAGTAAGATAAGCCGGGTTGGACGTCACTTGAATAGATAGGTTGGTTGGTTAATTCGTTAATGGGACCTACTCATCATTACGAAGGCGTTAAGCACAAGGCTCTTCTTCGGCTTCGCGTCGCTGCTCATTGTGTCGCTTCCGTGTATCAGATACTGTACCTAAATCTAAATCTTACTCACGTACTTATCTAGTAGTAACTAATACGAAACCCGAAGATTTGTTTATTCACGAAGGATAAATCTAAGCTGGATCGTGATATATTACGCTTCTAGATGGCTAGCTACCTAAGATACCTAAGTTAAGTTAGGTTAAGCTATATCATGCTCTCCCCCTCCCCCTCCGTCTCCGAGAGCCGGCGGAGGTAACCTATCCACTCTTAAGCAAAGAACGCAATATCACGTTTTACAACGGGCATCCGGATCTGCTGCGCATGGGTTGCTTGTTCGTAGCTTTTTTTTTTCTTTTCTCCTTGCATTCCGAACGTTTAGGCTTGGCTGCGATCACGCAACGCGACGGAGTTGATCACGCAATTACGAACTTGGAGCGGGGTTTCTCCAAGCGATATATATGCCTTACCTTGGCTAGGTATGGTTACGCGCGATGAAGGACAGCGTCAAAAGTAGAGGGCGGGGCAGAGCTTAGGACGTTCCTATGAAAAAAAAAACAAGGTCTTTTCGTGTAGATCGGGAGGGTGAGGTAGTGCACCGAGCGGGAATGGGATGGATTGTATAGGGCTAGGCCGCCGTTTTCGCAATCTTCTTTCTACTAGGGAAATAAGCTTGGTAATTATTCTACAAAAAGACTAACTACATCGATGACCCTGACCCTGAGTGAGAGGTCTCGTGAATCTGCTTATTTGCCTTCATCTTTAGGGGGTTCCGCCTCCTGATAAGGCGGCTCCTCCTGGTATCTATCATATTTATACTGAGATCCGATATGATCATCCCTTAGCCCCTTCTGGCCCTTCCCGTAGATCCTCTCTCGAGCAGTTAGCGATTCTCCTTCCGCTGGGGGATCTGGGTAGATCCCGCGGCGTCTTAGCTCCGGGATCAACAGCTCGACCACGTCCTCGAACGTCCCAGGAGTAGTAACATAGCCGATATTAAAACCATCCAAATCCGCTTCTTCTATCCAGCGCTCCAGGTCATCGGCTACGGTCTGAGGCGACCCGATACCTACGGGACCAAGGCCCCCTATCGACGCCTTCTGGGCGATCACGCGCGGAGTCCACTTCGGGATGTCCCTGCTCGTGGTAGTAAACGCGTCTAGAATGCTGCGCACCTTATGCGCCTCCAGCGAGTCTGCGGCGGTGATCTCTTGGTCCAAAGGGATCTTTGACAGGTCGATTCCGGTCCAGCCACTAACGAGGACGAGGCCGCCGATGACAGAGCCGTACTTGAGAAGCTCGTCGTATTTCGCGTGCGCTTCCTCGTCGGTGGGCGCGACGATGGGCGTGTAAGTCGCAAAGAACTTGAGCGAGCGCGGATCTCGACCCTTCGAGGCAGCTAGCTCCCTGATCTTGGCGATCTTGGGCCTGAGGACGGACGGGGAGTGAGATGACACGAAAATTGCTTCCGCGTGAGTCGCCGCAAATTCGGAACCGGCGGGCGATGTCCCGGCTTGGAATAGCAGAGGAGTTCTCTGCGGTGACGGGTCGACTATGTGTTTTGTATTTAGCGTGAAGTACTTCCCCTTATGATTGATGGTGCGAATCTTGTCCGGGTCGAAGTAGATATCGTTTTCTGGATCAGGAGAGATCGCATCGTCTGCCCAAGATCCTTCCCAGAGCCTATAAACCCTGTGAGCTTTACTGGGTCGCTGATACTTTTAAACTGCAATGGGAAACATACTTGTAGAGTACTTTCAAGTACTCATCGGCCTGCAGATACCGCTCATCGTGATCGATAGGCGTATCGAGGCCGATGGCTTTGAAGGCCGCCTTTTTCCAGGAAGTCACGATATTCCAACCGAATCGCCCACCGGTCAAGTGATCTAGCGTGGAAAAGCGCTTTGCCAATAGAAAAGGGGGCTCAAACGAAGTTGATGAGGTGATGGCGAAATTGAGATTCTTCGTCACCGCAGCCATTGCTGCAATTGGCTATAAACCAACACTTCCGTTTTAGCCCCTCTATGCTTAACTACCTCTAAGGTACACTTTAATGGTGATAGACCTACGATAGTGGGATCCGTTACGGGCCATTGTGCGGCTCTTCGGATACAGTTGTCGAGGCTCCCTTCGTAGGTATCGTAGCCTCCATAGGTATCTGCGAGAAACAAGGCGTTGAAGCCACCTCTGTCTAGCAATTTTGCTAAGTCTAACCAATAGTCAAGGTTACGCTTCGTAGCCGACTTGTCGACGGGATTCTGATGCATCGTTAGTTGTATACTTCGGCATGAGGAATACAGACGCTTACTTTCCATTGGCCCGGTGAAAGATGGCCAATGGTTGACATGTCAAATGCATTCAGTAAGATTTGCTTCTTACCCTCTGAAGAAGCCATTTTAAGTCTTTTCTTTGAACTATTGTGAATTATATAAGTACCTAGCTGGGTCTGTATATCATGTTCCGGAGGAGACATGGTCGCTATATATAGAATAGGCAGACTATAGGTAGATCATATTATATATTATTTACAACTTCGCATTATACATAATTCAACTGGCGATTCCTTCGCTCATACGTCAGATATCGTATTCCGGTATTTTGACCGATATTGACGTGACGATAAAAAGCTACCTAGGTAGTTTAAAGTTCTAGCCGCGAGCAAGATTGCCAACCCGGACGTCCTATCGCGGAGGTGCAAAGACGCGGGGGGTATTGCGTGCTTCGCCTACAGAAGAACGTGGTAGGTCGGTAACGCATCACTAGTCGGGTGATAACGCGTTTCAAGATAACTTCAGTCTCGCAGATATAAGATGTCGGTTTTGGCCGGTGGAATTAATAGAATAGACATTCACATTTGACTGGTTAGACTTTCATTCTTTTTTTTCTTTTTTTAGTATACGAGTTGTGGTCGAGTTACTTTGTCAATATGACTACCGAAGGCTTGGAGCAGACCATTCATGCGAATGGGCCGACGCTACCCTCATCTGAAAAAGCTAGCTCAGAAAAGCCAACTAATGGTGTGAAAGTATCAATTGCTGAGAACGTGGAAGAAAAGGTCGAACCGCTACTCAAGGAACCAAAGTTTGGCAGTTATCCTACACCAACCCTCAAGTTAGAACAACGCTACATCGACGATCCAAGACAGTTGAGGGTTGCCGTCGTCGGCGCAGGACTTTCCGGTGTGCTCGCTGGCATAATTCTTCCCCCGAAAGTTCCAAATTTGAAGTTGACTATATTCGAGAAAAATGCCGACGTGGTGAGTAACAATACCGATGCTCGGAATTAATAATAATTATATAATTTTCGCTAACTACCTAGCTATAGGGTGGCACATGGTTTGAGAACATATATCCAGGAGTCAGGTGTGATGTTCCAGCGCATGTATACCAGACCAGTTTCGCTCCAAACGTAAATTGGTCGGAGCAGTTCGCGCAGGGCCGCGAGATCAGGGACTACTGGCAGGGGCTTGCACGGAAGTACGACGTATACCAGTACTTGAAACTCTCCCAAAAAGTCGAGGAGCTGAGCTGGGATGAGAAAAAATCCGTATGGAACGTCAAAGTACACAATCTCACCACCGGGGAGACGTCCAGCGAGGAGTTTGACTACGTGTTAACTGCCATCGGTCGCTTCAACGCCTGGAAGCTACCCGACTATCCCGGCATAAACGATTTCAAGGGTCTTCTTCGACATGCCTCTAACTGGGATCCCAATTTCGATCCTAAGGGGAAACGAGTTGCAATCATCGGCAACGGTGCAAGCGGCATTCAGCTTACAGCCAATATTCAGAAGCATGTTAAGCACCTAGATCACTATGCCCGAAATAAGACATGGGTCACGGCATCATTCGCCGGCGATGAGACTTCCATCGAGCCGATCCCCATATCACCCGAACTTCGAGAGTCGTTCAAAGACCCCAACGAATACGTCAAGTGGAGGAAGGAGCTGGAATCCAAATACTGGCGGGGATTCTCAAGCTGGCTCAAGGGATCCGAGCTCAACGAAAAGTCCCGCGAAGAATTCGCGGAACTTATGAAGAAGCGCGTAGCCAGGAAACCTGAGCTTGTAGACAAAATCATCCCCGACTTCTCTCCCCACTGCCGACGACTCACTCCGGGACCCAACTACTTCGAGGCCATTACGGAAGACAACGTAGACTACATCCAGACGCCGATAAAGTGCTTCACGGAAACGGGCATCGAGACCGTCGACGGCGTGCACCGGGAGGTGGACGCGATATTCTGCGCGACCGGCGCGAACCGGGACATGGTGCCGCCGTTCAGCATCTGGGCGTACGGGAAGGACCTGTCGAAGCTGTGGGAGCAGGACGGAGAGTACGGGTTTCCCTACACGTACCTGGGGGCGGGGACTCCCGGGTTCCCGAACCTCGGGTTCATCCACGGGCCGCACGGGTCGGGGCGGTCGGGCACGGTGCCGCACAGCGTCGAGGTGCAGGTGACGTTCTACGCGAAGCTCCTGCGCAAGGTGGCGCGCGAAGGCATCCGGACGATCCAGCCGTCGAAAAGGGCCGCCGACGACTTCGTCCAGTACTCGGACGCCTTCTTCGCTACCACCGTGCTGTCCGAGAACTGCAGCTCCTGGTATAACAGCGGGAGGCCCGGGAGCAGGATACACGGGTTGTGGCCGGGAAGCGCGACCCAGGTGACCATCATCTACCGCGAGCCGCGGTGGGAGGACTGGGAGTACGAGTATCTCTCTGAGAGCGGGAACAGGCTCGCTTGGTACTTCGGCGTCGGGTCGACTCTGAAGGAGCAGGATCCTAACGTGGATATCGTGCCGTATATCAAGGATCCGGCTACTGTCGACTTGAGGGATTTGCATGAGAGCTGGTGGGATCTACCTTGAAGAAACGTATATGATGTATCTCTCTAGTTAGCAGAACTAGGTTATATAGTTTCGGTCGATATACACAGTGCATGATAGAGATAGAACTAATGGTTAGAACTATGCAGTCTCGCCTAGCTTTGTAGCCATTCAATTATATCCAAGTATGAGCTATCTCAAGCTTGTGTCCGCCCTTACACTGATAACTTTTCTTTTTTCGTAATATATTAAAGAATAACATGTTTTAAGATAGTTTGGATTAAGCGAAAGATTAAGATAAATTCCTCTTAACATTCCAACTGTAATAACCGTGGCCGCTAATATCTCTGGAAAATCGAGTCCCTTGGATCTCGATAGGCTTGAGTCTAGAAACGGACTCGACCCTTCTCATATATTTGAAAAGACGTTACTGTCCAAGGCTTCTCCAGCTAAGCCAGCCAGTCACTTATGGTAGTTGCCTAAGCGCACCTAGTTGACTACTCCTGGTATTTTTTTATTTTATTTTTAAAAAAAACAGCCCGTGCAGCTAAGACGCAATAACGGTGCCGAACGTAGATTGAAACAAGTCTACCCCGACATCTCGAAGACGGTGTTATGTCGCGAGTCGGTTGAGGGAGAAATCCCATCGCTTCCTATCGGATCCGGACCGAAACTGCTCAATGGACTGACAGTTGCGCACCGCAATTCGATCCCAGAACCATTTAACTCCGACCTCGAAGCTCCCGCGTCGAGCTCTGCTATCTGCGTCGTCTCTTTCGCTTGCGCTGCAGAGCCTCCTTCGGGCTCTGGCTTATCTGCCGCGGTTTCGTCAAGCTGCGGACTTGGTCCGGGACCGCCACTATTATTGTGACCAGCCCTCCTCTTTCGTCTGCGGCGGTAGAGGAAGATGGCTCCGCACAGCGCTCCTAGGACACCGAGCGCTGTGCCTATTGCTATTCCCACTACCACGCCCCCGAAGAGAACAGAAACGGAGTTGGAATTCCCGCCTGGCTCTTGACTCGTGTTGGTACTGCTGGGCATGTCGGATACGCTAGACGTCACGGCTAACTGCAGTGGGAAGACCTCGTGGTAGACGGTGGCGGCATATTCTGCAGGCGCTCCACCGATAACCGCCGTCCAGGTAGAATACTGTCCGTTCCCCTCGGGTTCCGTGTACGGCGGATCCCAGACCATCCACACCTCCGTTGAGCTCATGCCCATAACACTCGCACAATATCGCCCGCTGCGAACCGAGGGGCCGGCGTCGTTTCCGCTTGACACGCAAGTCCACGAGCCTCGCGGACAGCACCATGCCTGCGAATACTGCGAAACCCCGTCCGTGACGGCCGTCACGCAGGCCGTAGTCCAGTCGTCCAGGCAGGCGGACCCGGGGTACGCCAACGTCGACCACCGGGGCTCTTCGAGGGCCGCGGCCGTCCCCATTCCCTCGTCAATTTCCTTGTACATGTTGTTGAAGAGCGTAAAGTATCCATCCGGGAAACATCTCGGTTCGTACCATATCTTCGCCCTCCCCAACACGTTAACCGCCTGGCAGGCGAGACCCGACCGCAGATGGATCGCACCGTCGGCGTACGTCAGGTCCTTGCAGTAGACGGAGAGCGTGCAGTCCGCATTATGCGACGGTGTGAAGGGGGTGGTTTGCGGCGGTAGCAGCAGTGTTGCAAACTCGTCGTCGGCAGAGCTGGAGCTGGTTCTACTAAACGGTAATCTCGTTGTGATACTCGCCGGCATGGCTTCGAAATTGTTATATAATATAATTATAATATACAACAATAGAGCGAGAAGATGGCTAAAACGGCACGGTAAAAGGGGAACAGCCCCCGTTATTAGTACTGCTTGCCTGTCACTCTTGCTGGCCTGTGTGCCCTGTTTAGTCGCATTCCGATATACCATGCAGCTTCCCGTTTATATCACATCACACCAGTTTCTAAACTGTATGGTGGTTGTATTAGTATTTTTGCTCTTTAACTTCATAAAACTGGATGAATGTTAAGCCCAAAGTATGTGGTATTAATAGAAAGGACTCTCATTGCTAGTTGATAGTTTCCTAGATGGAAATAGGGAAGAGGTTAGCAGAATGACAAAACTATCGCAAATCATTACATCTGACCTGTCCAGCACGTAGGGTTGGTTCACCGAGGGTCAAACAGAGAACCTGTTTCAACATACGTTATACAAAGCCACAGTGTGATCGAAGAATATAGGTATGTTGCATTTTTCTTGTCGTGGCCTATTAGATGTCTATCCAGCCGAGGAGACCTAAGTATCAGATTAAGGAGGTAGTAAAAAGATAGGAAGAGCAAATTTAGGATTGAAGTAACAGCGACGAATTCTTGAGCAGTATACTCCTATACTCCCATCCGGATCAAATACTTCAGTCAGGTCTCGAAAAAGGTGATTGCTACAACACCGAAATACTTTGATATAGTGATAGTTTTCAGGTAGACCTGTATCACATAGGGTATAAGTACCATCCAGACCAATTAATACCGACTTCCCAAACGATAACCCCTATTTCCTTCACGGGCCAAACCCATCCCAATTCTCATCAACGTCAGTATCTGCCCCATTTCCCTATTTTCAACCCTTACCCATTCCACGCCCCCCCATCCCATCCCGCCCTTTAACGCTACCTATCCTCCTTCTGCCTCCTCTCCCTCTCGAAAATCCACAGCGCCGTCGCCACCGCCATCACCGCCCACCTCTCCCCGAGCACGCCGCTAACCCCCGAGCCCAGGAACCGGAACCGCAGCTTCTTCGTCAGGCTCATCGTCGCCCACGCCCACACCGCCACCACCTCCTTCCCGTCCCCCGCACAAGCCCCTCCCCCCGCAAATACCGCCCGCCCCGGCCCTTCCAACCCGCTCGGCGCGTCCGTCCGCAGCCGCACTAGTTTCCACCCGCTCGCCCGCCCCCCCAGCGCCTCCACCGTCTCCCCCCGCGACCGCCGCCACGCGAACGCCTCCCGCCGCTGCCCCGGCCCCGCCTCGACCACGAACGTGTACGGCCCGTCGCCGAACCCGGTCGGCGTTTCCACGCGCTCCTGGACGCCGGCCCCCGCCCCTGCCCCCGACCCGGACCCCGCCACGAGCAGCGGCGGTAACGTCACCGTCAGACACCGGTCGAAGCCGACGCGCTCGACGGCCGCGAGCGCGGGGCTCTGGTGGCTCGGGCCGCAGTGCAGCAGGACGTCGGGCCTAGACGAGGAAGAGAAGAGGACGGGGCGGGCGAGGGTGACGGCGTACAGGGGCGCCGCCTGGTGCTCGCCGATGTGGTAGTGCTGCCTGGATTCGATGTACATGTTGAATGCGGGGGGGAACTGGCGCGGGATCGGGGGTTGATTTTGGCGTTGGGCTGCGAAGGGGGGAGGGTCCTGGGAGCCCGTGGCTATCGTCGCCGTGCCCTCCGTAGGGTGCTTGGAGTACGGAGGCGGGGCGTCTTTGGGGTGAGGCGCCATGTTTTTTTTTTCTCCCTTCTTCTTGATTTATTGTCTTGTCTTGTCTTTGCTTTTCTTTTTTCCTTTTCTACTTATGGTGATGATCAATAATAAGTAAACGATACCCCCGGAATAATATCTGCTGACGTATAAACTAGAAGGAGGTTGTAAAAAAGATAAATCGAAAGTCCAAAAAAACTCGGTGCCTAGAAACCACTGGGCCGACTAATCTAATCTCTGGGCGTGAGAGTTATGCCCAGAAGTAATCACCAGAGAATCTTCTGTCTTAACATGTGTTCCTTCGCTTCCTTCGTCGCAAAAAGTAGCAGTGTTGTGTTGTACGTTGTACAGCCTAGCATGGATTGTTGTAACACATGTATTATTCTAGGCAAACCTAGGCCCTTACCGACATGGCATACCAGGTACCTAAATTCTATCTTTTCATTGAAGTAGATGGGTCAAGTTCTCGTGTATGAATTATGTACCTCCTAACATACCTAGATACCTCTATAGGTACCTTATATCTGGCCATCTGCTCTCACATATATAAAAATCATCGACCGACTTTCCAGCCCTTCAGCCACCACAATGCTTGCTTATATAGTACATAGTACACCACGCCGCGTAGCCGTGCTATGCAAACACGGTGTTGTCAGCTAACGAGGAGTGGAACGATAACCGAGATAACTGGCTAAACAATCCAAAGCCACAGGATCATACCATGTTTCTACTAGGTACTTATAGACTAGGTAGGATGCTCCTTGGCTGTGCTACGAACCGCAATCGGAATGATCCGCGGGGACGGGACGTATTTTCACAGCTAGGATCGTCAGCCTTACCAGCGCGAAGCTTCATGCGTTTACTATGCAGCTAGTTATGCGAAGCTAACTACCTCCTAACTACCAGGCTAACAAACTGCGCCTCATCAATATATACATCATACTTATGTCATGAGTGTAGTAATATATATATATATACACAACAAATTAGGTAGTTAGGTAGGCAACCTAAATTCAATCAAATAACTTTACTCATTCATTCATCCAAGTTAGGGGGAAAGGTAAATTAGGTGTATCAAATTCATACTATCGTAGGGTATTATAGGTCCAGGACAAGCAAGTAAGCACTAAAAGCTTCATGTAAAGGGGTATGGGCATAGTTAGTACAACCTCCGCGAGGCCGTATAGTGAAAGCTCCGTATTAAATATGTAGTAGGTAATGTAGTAATAATAAGTCGGCGGAGTAACCGTCTTCCACCGTCCGTGGACAATCCATTTGAAATGCGTAGGGGGTATAATGCGAGAACCATCCATCAGCGTCTTCAGAGCTTCCGCTCGCTAGCCTGGTAAAGGCGAAAGCGCCAGCGCTTCTCCGAAGCACAAAGGAAATCGGGTATTGAATCAAGACCCTTGTCGCGGCCCTGGCGATGTAGGTTATTGTGAATTAGGTAGATGGCCAACGTAGCGGTTGGCGTGTAAATCCGTATCCTGGATCCCTTCCGAATCCCCCCCTCCTCGCCGAGAAACCCCAATTCGGCGCGAATTTAAGAAAGGCGGCGTCAAGTGCCATGGCTGACCTAAAGTTGACGAACAACTTCAGGCCCCAATAGAGTAATGCGCCTAATCAACTCTCCAACCTCCCAAGTACTTTTTTTTCTTTTTCTTTTTCATCTGCTTTGATGACGTTTATACTCTAATTGAACGAGCTCCATAAATCCTTGCTCATCCTTAATAGGAACCCAAGAAGTTAGAGACTTCATAGCATTTTCAAAGTCCGAGTCAAGCAATGTAGGCCGGAGCGTGTCGATAATAGCGAGGCTAGTCGCGTGGAGAATCTCGAGTCCCTTAGACGATGGTTCTGGAGCAGCCTTGCTCGACGAGATAGATCCGCCGGTCGGTTCTGGTGAAGAGCCAAGTAGGATGAACACATCCCACACGCGGAGCTGGACAGAAAATGGTATCGATAAGTTGAAGAGAGTCAGATACCACTTAGTGGCGTACGCAGTCGGGTCGATACAGAGCTCCGTCTAGTAAGATGTTAGCCAAAGGTCAAGTTGGGGCGGAGAGAGGTAAACTTGAACCTACAAGTTTCGCGGCGACGTCTCTACTAGCTAACCAGTCGCGTTCGAAGTCTTTCAGAGCCTCTATCAGTTCCACGAATCCGGAGCCATACATTCGATTGAGACCACGATACTTCCACAACCAAACAAGCATTACGAAGCACGTCTCCTCGTCGAAGTAGCTGAGAAAGGTTGCCGCCAGCGGAGCCATGCCCTGGACGTAACCCGTATCGGGGAAATAAATGGATATGGAATGTAGTACTCGGAAAAGCAATCGCTGGCCACCACGATATCTCCGCCTGAACATAATATGTTGATTAATTGTCCTAGGCACGTCCAGATCGATTTGCCCGTCGTCTGGCGATGGCTCGTCGATGAGCCGGCGGTAATCTGCCTTGATGTCCTCCTCCGAAGCAAATGGTTCGCTGCTGGCCCTGGCGGCGGAACAGAGGAACGAATACCAAGCCGCCGCCCGCCAACAATCAGGGATACCCTTCCACACCCGTTTGGCTAGTTTCGGGTGCTTCAGATCGAATTCAAACACCATACCTTGGCCATCCGCGCCTATTTTTATTACTGTGGCCATCCTCCGCCATTTCTCAGTTCGCTGCGTCTCCTTCAACTTTAACTCGGCTGACTTCCTCTCATCCGACCCGTCCTCGCCAACGTTCGACAAGCCTGGGCGGGTTGCAAGGATATCCCCGGCTTCGTCTAATAACCTCCTGTCCCTGTTATGCGGCAACAAATTTGTGGCTTGACGGAAAGTTGCCGACAGGGCGGAACGGTGCGACGCCGTGGATAATTCCGACGTCTGCGTATTCAAAGATCGGGCTGACGTTTTCCTACTAGGGCCGCTCCTAACTCTTAACGAACGTGACGCCGTTTCTTTCCGAATCAGAACGTTTCGATGTTTGCGCATTGAAAAATGGACAGACGTCGTCGTTTCGGTCGGCGACGACGGCCGCGAATCTCGCGGTTGTTGAACTGAAATGAAACCGTAACGATCGACATCTTCAACCTGTACTCCTTCCCAATCCTCGATTCCCCCGGCTAGCTCATATTCGGTCCTTATGTCCTTATCTTGTGGCGACGAAGTAGAAGCCGAGGTTGGAGTAGGGTGTCCAACCGGGTCGTTTGATCTATGGGAGAGGTAAACTTGTTAGCATTATCAAAGATAAAGATTAGTTGGATAGTATAAGGAAACCGTACGCGTCATTCGCATTCTCTTCTAACGGGTTTTCTGCTGAGGGCTGGATACGCTCATCAATGGACGAGCGTCTCGCGCCCTCCTCCCACTTGACACCTTCCCCAGATTCATAGAGCGATCTCACCTTTTGAGATTCCTTCTCGGCCTCAGCAGATATGACCCGAACGCTAGGAGGTGGCCGGCGCGGTGTGGGCGACGTGCTGGTCAAGGCGTTGTCGGAAGCCCCTGACGAGATTTGGGCGGGTTCATCATTAGCGCTCGCGCTCGCGCTGACGCCGACGAACTCATCGGGATTCTTTTCGCGTGTCGGTACTAATGGGAATGCGCGTGGCTGTTTAACTCGTTCGGTATCGGCGTTTTCATTATTGATATTGCCGTGCTGTTCGGCCATAATGGCCAGATTCTTGTTGGATCTGCGCGAGTGCTTGGCGCCGAAAATGAGGCTGCCACGCTTGGAGAAGGACAGCTGGGTCATAAAGTCATCTTCTAGCAACCTTTCAGTGGGGATAGTGGTTGAAATAATTGGGGAATCATGGGGGTTAGACATTGGTGACAATCTGCCGCTAGGGGATTTAGGCGCCGATTCGTCGTGCCCGTTTAGTGCGTTTAGTGGATAGCCGGGGTTTTCATTTCCAGCGCCGTTTCCAGCGTAGATTCCAGTGTAATTTCCAGCGCACGGTACCCCCCCATCACCTGCATTTCCTGCTTTCTTCCGTAACCGTCTCATCTTCGAAAAAGACGACTTTGACGAGTTAGATCGCAAACTAAAACTTCTTGCAATTATTTTGGAAAAGTTAGAAGGCGGGGTAATTGGCGACGTCGGAGAAACGGTATCGCCATCCGAAAACGCTGGTGAAGGAGCGCTAGCCCTGCTGTTGGACTCGCTTACTCGCCCCTCCTGACGCGAATATAGGGAGGGCGATGCAGAACGAGTCGTTAGTTGGAGGGGTCTAATTTCTCCGTATTTTGGGATCTTTCCGTAGGTGAAAGGATCTTCGTCGTCCGTCTCGGTATCCTCTCGGATGGTCCACGAGCTTGAAACGGTAGTTGGCGAGAGGCAGGAATCCCGCTTTCTCGTATCCACACTTGTCCGAGGGTTGCTGATAGTCCTCAATGCCGGGTGCTGTTCCGTGGGAGGAGGAGGGCGCGGTGGCGGTATCACGATAGGAATACGAGCTGTATTACACGAAATAGGACGCGGAGGCGGACGACGAGAAGATCGAGGTGGTGGTATTGGTATAGGTGGTTCTGCCTGGACGGTTTGGTCGTACCGGAACGCTATCAACTTGGTGTCATCTCTAAAAGGGACAAAACTCGAAGTCCTGCTCTTAGATCGGACATTTGGGGTCTTGGGGTTAGGTGCTTGCGGTGCTATGTATGATACCGCGTGCGGTGTAACTCCGAGCATTGTGGCTGCTGACTTGGATGTTGTGTTGTGTCAAAAAAATGTAAGTCCGCTTGCGTCCGCAACGATTTTGATTTTCGTCAAATTATTGATATTGTGTTTGGTATGACAAGAAGAGGGAGAAGCTGCGAGTGTTGGCCAAGCAGGCTCTTTCTTATCCACCCCCCTTTTTTTTTGTGTTATAAAAAGAAGTAGTCCCTTGCCGTTGCGAATAGAAACCTGAAAATAGGTAATGGTGAAATATGTACAACACAACCCCGTGTCAAACCCGATGCCGTCCGCAACTTTTATACACACGACTAAAAACTAGTAGTTATATGTTAGCGTGATTTCACTTTTAGGACGACGAGGAAGTTGTGCCGATGTGGGAGAAGAGTCAATCAACAAAAAAGAAAATGTTATATCGAAGTTGTAGCTGTAAATATAGAAATATGGGTCAAATAGTAGGTATTCAGGAGACTCCATAGTCCATACCTACCTCAGGTTAGGTAGGTTAGGTAGTCATACAAGGGCCATTGGCGATTTATGGCTCGTACCTTCTTTTTTTCGATTTTCGATATTCGATGTTCGATATTCGATAGATGTGTGCAAACTCAATTTATCGACTTAAATGACGAATCGGGAAATTCCAAGGTCGGTAGCGACTTACACGAAAAGACGTCGTGGTTGCAAAAAACAAGCGTAGGTATCTATACTAAATACCTACATACATACCTCCTTAGGTAGTAGAGTGTATGTACTTATATTACTCATTTCCCCCCCTTCTTCTTTCTTTTCTATACAACATATCCACCAGCCTGGGGGGTTGGTTGGCTTTAATATGTTTTGGCTTGGGTATATATTATATAACTACCTTATTTTCTTTTGGGTCATGGTTCATCTGATCTGGCCATCATGCAAGCGGGTTTTGTCGTGGCGGAAGCGAATTCCATTAGCACCGTTAGGCCCCCCAATGGTCTCCGGTCCTACCTCCATAGTACTACGGGAGGACCGGGGTCCTATACTCTTTTTTTATCCCTCTTTCTTCGCTTTCTTTTCTTCTCTTGTACATATTGTACTATACCTAGTCTTATGACCCGGAAGGCGTCAATGATGGAAGCTACCTACACCTATGCACGTCATCAATTTACAACTTATAACTTACAACCACCATTACCGTATATTCCCAATTGGCTGGGGTCAGACTCCAGAGACACGTTTCCACTTTCTTCCCAGCCTGGCCCGCTACAAATCTTTGGGCATTGGTCAAAATCGCGGCACTTTCATAATCTAAGTGTAGACCGACTATTCAAGACCGAAGCGGTCACGCACCGTTCTTTTTGTCCATGTATCCTCGCCAAGGGAGTGAGTGTCAGGTATCTAGTAGCGGTCTACCTACTACGCAGCTACGTTACTTAAATGACTAAACTAAATGTACGTTACGTAGTTGTCAAGAAGTCAGGACCATTTATGCTGAGTCTTTTCTATCTTAACCTAAAGCATAAAGCATGCATGGGGGTCGACCCCCACCCCCCTTTCTTTTTTTTTTATTTTTATTTTTTTAATCTACAAGAAAGAGCCGGGTTTTCATATCCGCAAACTATGAGACCATGTAAGTGGTGTAAATAGTAAATATCTTCAATATGAGAAAGGTCTGGAATTCTTAGTTCCCTCAGTCCCGTCATCCCCCGCACGAGTCTCAAATATTCCATTACGAGGCGGGTTACGGCAGAGCTTCTCCAAGTTGATTAAGTGCTATACTCCTCCGTCTGTCCGCATCTTTGTACCTTGTTTCTCAACCGATAAAGTTGGTAGGTTGTATAATTATCGTTCCGTCTACCCTGAAGTGTGCCCCACGCAAGCTGGAGGTTAGGTTAGGGAACATGTCTGAATCGGTAAGTAGGACCGGGGGGTTATTCTCGTTGCGTCGCTCTCATTGGACCTATCTATAGATGCGAGATCCCAAGATCGACCTGAAGTTAGCCGAGTCGAGAGCGGAGGGTAAAAAGACATACCGTACATACATAGTACACATTACACCATCCTGTGTATTTTCCTCCACTAATCAATGCTATATTTATGAACCCTTCAAGATATATCGTTCTACACACACATATAAAAACATAATACATTCCCACCTATCCCGGCGGGGTAGAAGCAAACTGGGTAATATACGTCACATCCACAAATCTGGAAACCAGTCAGTCCTCCTCAACGGACGCACCAAAATAATCCCGCGGGTCCATCGACTCCGGGCCTCAACCCCCTGGGTACGGGAGAACAATTGACGTGTCCATTTTAGCCAGTCCGGCCAGTCTATCCCACGTCCATCGACCGCCACCAATTAAATGAGACGCGCGCGGACGGCTTCGGCGGGGTTGTCAGAGTAGATGGGAAGTCGCCAATATATTAAAAAGTTCGAACTTCAAACACCTCTAGGCTTACCAATCTCTATTGATTCCGAGTAGTTTTCGGATTCTTCTAAAATTAGACTGTTGTGTACCAGGTAGCTAGATATAGCCATATAATCTAGTATTGTTCGAACACTTCGAGTTTGATCCTCAGTGCACACATTTACTAGTTAGGTGCCTGTTACAAAGTGATGTTTGATTTCGTCGCCAAGCCTGAAAAAAAAATCAAAAGGCTGGTGTTTGGTATAAAATCCCTTGATCAAACCACCTAGGAGACTTAGTTATACTCGCTTGGATACCAGGTAGTATACCGGTGCTGGGGAATACCGGAAACGCGACCAGTTGGCAGCCGTTGGGCCTGCATCTGTCCTGACCGCATTGCTTGGAAAACCCAAGATACACCAGGTCTCAGGAAAAGGTAAATTCTATTGGCTGTTCTGGTATCAAACAGGTCCGTTGGGCAACGGCCGCGGCATTTCTAGTATTGAACAAAAAAAATAAAGCACAGTCAGATTGGTCGCAAAACTTCCAGGAGAGAAAATTTTTTTTGTCTCTTTTCCTCTCTTCCCTACTTTCGAATGCGTTAGGTACATCTCTACTGTGTATCCCTCCAATTGATATCATCGTCCAATAGTCAGTTCCGTCGTGTCGGGCCCTCGGTGGTGAGATACATTAATACCAGCTTCCGAGGGATTTACTGGCCCTACCTCACCCATACTGACACCTCTCCTGTAGGTGATATGCAGTTGAACCCTGAATTAAATAAACTTCCCCTGAACCACGCGTTCGTCCCTTGCAGCTTGCATTAGGTTTACATGCTATCGCGTTTATGACCGCTTCTGTTGGCGCCAACGCGACAAGACTTCGGCCGTGTTCACCTATTTAGTAGGTACCTTTTGTGATGAGTAGAACATCATGCATGCTGAGCTGGCCCGAGCTATACAGGTTCTTCTATTCGCCAAGAGCTCTGTGAATCATCATCGGTCAGGCCATCAGACTTCTTCATTCTCCCAATCCCTTTCACCAAATATTGGTCGGCTTGGATTACTGCTTACTTCGAGTCTATCGAGATATTCTGGTGGGATTGTTGGAATATACTTCCGCTCTCGCTCCCGGTTAACTCCTCCGAATCCGGCGCCGTAAGAAATAAGCATGTCTGTAACTGTTGGCAGCGTGAATGGTAGCATCAAGGACGGATCGAGATTGATCCCGTCTGGCATGTCGTCGTCATCGTCTTGGTCTGGATTTGGTGTGCCTAGGATACTTCCTGGAGTTTCCGCGTTATGTCCGTTATACGTGCTCCTGATAGGCGTCGATGGCGCGCTTGGCATTGGTGATGCCGTTTTTCTGCGATCTCTTCTGAGTGCGGCCTCTTTCTGAATTGCTTCGAGGTATTTCATAGCGCTCTTGGGCAACCCCTTTTCTCCTACTTCCAGCCGATAATTTTTAGCAGCGTATATCAACTGCTGTGGACTTAGTCGCTTAAGTTGCTGAAGCGTCCCAACCAAAGCTTCTAAATCATCTGAATCCAAAGATGAGAAACATTGTAACCATTGAAGAAGCTGTACAACGGGGGCCAAATGTCTACGTGCTGCCTCCATTGTCGTTTCTCCGGATGATACCGTCTCTCCATGCTCGTAATGCTCGGGCTGCCTATTATTAGATCGAGCCCAATCTTCTAAGACTGAAACATTCATCCTAATCTGCATCGCCTTTGTTCTCGCCAGGTACTTTCTGTTATTCATAATCCGGTTGAAAAGCTCCGCGCCGATCCAGTAGAGTAATTGAGATATGATTTGTGCCGTAATTACTGAGTGAATATCGTATAGGTCCAGGACGAATAAGGTAGATGATAAGAGTGATGTCACATTTCTGGGGGCGGGTTTGGCACGTTGCTTCGGGGAGGGAGGTCGGAGTCGCTTCTCCAGCGGCTCTTCTTTGACCTCTTTCTTTCTCTTGAATAGCTTCCATTCATGCTGAAAGGTCACATCTTCGAGACCCGGGATAGTTTCATGGTCAAGCATCGCGGCGTCTATAACTTTATCCAACCGCCTCTCGGCATCTCTGACTATAAGAATGAAAATCTCATTAATTAGTTCTGCGAGCTGTCTTTGGAATTGGGTTGTCGCCTCGACCAAGCCGGCGTCCTTTTTTAGGTAGTGTAATAGTAGGGTTGCGTTGGACATCCAAAAGGCCAAAATGGTCATGTCCCATTGATGGGCTTCAACAACTTCATTGATCTTATCCTGGGCAGTAACGAGCAACTTAGCCAATAATTCGTGGCTAGAATGGTAGTGGGCGTATCTTGCGCTGAGGAAAATCATGTTCGCCGGAACAGGCTTCTGGGACGGTGATCGCTGAGGTTGCATGTTGGTGATAACAATATCGAGCATCCTGTCTAAGTCGCTTTCTTGGAAGACAAACATTTGATCATGCAAACATCGATTCCAATCGAATTCTTGTAAGTCTTCTTCGAACTCATCCACCGGCTAGTAATAATAAGTTAGCAGGCATTCGTTCTTTTGGGTTTGGAGCAACTTACCTCGGGCTGGTCATCTATTCCCATATTACCCAAGTCAACTTCGAGGTCGCGTGCGCTGTCCATCATCATCCGCCGACGTAATTCATTTTCGGCCAACTCCTCTTCAAACCTATCTTGGGAGAAGCCGGGATTATAGAAATCGTCAGTGACCCCAGCATTTCCGAGGCTATAGCCGTTATCGTGCAGGTAAAACGACATCTCGCTGTCAGGTGCAACGAAATCAAAAGCTGTTCTTCCCGATGATGTTTTTGCCTCCGGAGAGGCTCCATTGTCTAGTAGTATCTTCGCGATGCCCTTATGTCTATTGGTCATTGCCCACATTAAGGGGCTCCAGTAGTTGCGGTCCTGCTTATCCACGTCTACCCCAGCGTCTACTAGAGCTTGAACCACGGTTTCATGTCCCTAAACGAAATAGGAAATTAGCGGTTGTAAAATTAATACGGGATGTGAACATGTTCACTAACAAAACAACTCGCATACACCAAGGCTGGTGTGCCCTCTTCGTCAGGCGCATTGATGTCAACGAACGATCTGGCCTTCCCATCGAGGATCTTCTTAACATTATCGAGGTCGCCGTTACTTGCGGACATAATCAAGGCTTTTTGAAGTATCGAAGTCTTTTCGTCATCCGGGAGTTTCTCATCTGTTGCGATATCATCTACATCACCAAAGGTTTTCCCCTCAAGGAGGTGGGCTTGCGCGGCGAGCATCTGCATCAGTCGCGTATCGCTATCGGGCATACTCTTCGTCAAATCTTGGTCGTAGTTGGGATCGTCTAGTGTTAGGTCGCTAAATTGTAACGGCTTCGCGAGGATGGGGCTCGTTAAGAACTGCGATTGACCTACAAAGAGAAATTGGCACGATTAGCATCCAGACAAATGTTTGACACAAGCTTACAGTACAGATAAGCATCACAGGTCACGAACCTTGCCATCCATCATACATCTCAGTCTCTGGAATCAACTCTGCCGATACAACTCTACGATCATCTAAAGACTTGGGGAGGTCAGCTGGGAGAGCTCGAGGCTTCGTCGACTGCTCCCCGGCAAAGCCCCCACCATCAGGATCCCCAAAATCCATTGCCAACTGGGAGAGGCATAGGAATATTTCCCTCAAGAATTGGTTGAACTTGTTGCGTTGAAAGGGACAACCATGCTTTCCAGGAGAGATTCTGTATTGAATGATCTGTGGGTCTTTATATTGAGCTAGACTTCAATGAGGGACGTTCGTCATTTAATAAGGTACGGTACAGTGTTAAAGTAAAATACGTTTGGTTAGGTAGTAACTAATGCACCGAGCCAAGCATTTAAGGTGAGTTACATAGTAAAGCGTTCACGCTAAGTCCTATTATGAGATAGGCTGGTACGTAAGGCAGATAAGATGACATGATAGCCACAATGGACCTGCCACAATTATGTCACTACTTTGTGGTCCGTGCGGCATACACAATTACGGTACACAGGCAGAAGGTACTCATCTACGAAAAAACATCTCTGCACCGCGATTATACCTAGTACCTCTTATATAAATAGTTCAATGAATAAATCATAACTGACATGTGTCTTCAAGATTTGCTTTGTTATGCACTATAAACTACATGTACGCTGCAAAAAATAATAATGAGTATTGGTATTGTACAAGCGTTTAATCAAGGGTATCTCATCCTCTCTTTCTCTTCCCTACGTAAGCCCATCAATACCTCTCCCCCCCCTGACCTTATGTAGTGGCATTATACTTTACATGGCTGCTGCAAGCCTTCCTTGCAAGCCTTCCCATTCCCTGGATCCAACGATTTGGACTTCTCTCCCACCCACGCCAGGTATCACCTTACCATCCGCGCCGGGTAGTCTAATCTGCAGTCTTGCAGCAGCCTTACGCATCATCTTCGCGTGGTCGGGCTCGTGGTGCTTCTTCCTGCCTTGCTCGGCCGTGAGCACCACCCTCGTCTTCTGGATCACGGATTCTTGCCAGCTGCTCCACGTGGCGTAGTCCTCAGCTTGCTTCGCGGCGTGGTACTGCGGCGTTGCCTTCGCAGGGCGCCATGCCATCTTGTCTTTCGGTAGAGTGCTCAAGTCGTACACCTTGGCAGATGTCGCAAGCTTCAGCAGTTCACCTAAAGCATCCCTACCCTCAGCCACCACAAGCGCCTTTCGTTGTTCCACAGCGGGAACAGTCTTCTGCAAAGGCTCAGCAAGCCAATCATACTTAGCCTGTTCCGTTGCGCGCGCACGTCTGTTGTCTTCACGTAGATATCGGACAGCAGCTTGTAAGCTAGCGATGTCGTTCTTAAGAGCATCCATCTCACGCGCTGTGGCCACCGCCCGCTCCTGGCCGGCCTTCGCCCTACTACCGTTAGAGCCGGTCTCATCGCCAAACGCCCTACTGTCGCCGGCAATTTTCTTCCATTTATCGCGGTCAGCCTCGAGTGTTTTGGCCTCGCGGTCTTGCTGTTCAATATCCTTCTTGAGACTTTCCATAAGCTTCTTCGCATCCTCAAGCTGTGCTTCAAGATCTGCCATGCGGGATGCCTTTGCGTTCGCATCGCGCATGCGTGCCTCAAGTGTCTCGATGCGGAGAGCGGCTGTGCTGAGGTTCTCATCGCGCAGAGCAATTGTACGGCGAGCCTCGTTGTAGTGTTCCTTAAGTTGTCGCAGTTCTTCCTCAGCATCAATCGGTATTGTCTTAAGTGCCTTGAGCTCCTGCGCACGAAGTATCCATGGGGCGGGGCTACGTTCGAACTCCTGCGTCTGTGATAGATCGGCGCAGACAGCTGCTAGATCTGTAATTTGGCCAGTGAGCGTGCGGAGTTTAGAAAGGTAAGTCGAGAAGAGATCGGATTCGTCGGAAGAGAACGCAGCCATGACGGTATTGTGAACAGCTCTCTGGACCTCAGGGTATGTGAACGGTTCCGCACGTCCTTCCTCGCTGAGTAGCGCGTGAAGATCCACTCCTATCTTTCGAGACATCTCTGCAAGCTCTTGACTTGCAGCTTCACACTGTTCAAATGCATCTCCAGTATCAGGGGTAAGAGCCAGCGACCTGGCTCTAAGGTCTTCTAGAGACCGTACTGCTTTGCTAATAATCACCTTAGCGCTACGGGTTTGGGTGATGACCGCTTCGGCTTTCTTCGCAAAATGCTGCGCAAGTTCATCTTCTTCGCCGTTGAGAGGCACAACTCTTTGAACCATATCCTTTGTTATGGTGAATGCTGTAGCAGCAGACTCCAGATGGCTCTGCATCAAGACCGTCTTCATCTGCATTTCATCCGCAAAGCTTTCCAGACCTTGCGAGATGTGGACCTCGCCTAGGTGTGTCATAAGAGCAACAGTGCGTTGTAGCTCGCTAGCACACTGCTTCTCTTTCAGCTCATCACGCCGGAGACCATCGATCCAGGTATTTAGAGCTCGCTCGACAGGCTCGAGCTCGTACAGAGCGCCCTCGTATTTGGCGAATTCTTCCAACGAACAATGGCTAATAGCATTGACGAAACGATCGCACATAGAAGACACCCAGGTGAGCTTGTCCAATGCGTCGCAGCCAGCCAATGCATCATCTTCGAGGCCAGGATGTGGCTGTCCGTTGACACGTTCTTTAACAAAGCCGTGTAACAAGTTCGCCTTGAAAGCCAACCTCCTGAATCGCAGCAATGCGAGAACGGAATCTCTATCAGTGTTATAACTCTCGGGCAAGAATAATTTAACAATCTGGAGATGCTGTTGCGCTTCCTGGGCGTCCATGCGCTGCAACTCTAGGTCGATGGTCTTGATCTGCGTCTTCACAGCCGAGAGCTGGAGTTTCTGGTTTAGATCCATCATCGCCTTCGATTTACTGTTGAGCTGTTCGGACTCGGCCTCATTTACGGCGTGAGACGCACGCATGTCCTCTAGGTCGGTCTGGAGATTTGTGACAAGCTCTCTAAATCGAGATAGCGTGTACTCCAAATCCCCAATGGCATCATCCTTCTCAGCAGCTCTCCGCGCTTGCTCAGCGATGATGCTATCCTTGAAATCAAGCTCATCTTGCATTTCTTTCTCGTTCTGAACATGGTTAATCTCAAGCTCGTCATTAATTTCCTTGAGCGCTTCAAGATCGTCAATCATAGCCTTCAACTCGTTGATGTGTTCGGACTGTTGTAACTTCTCGTAGCTAAGCTGCTCGACCATGCTCTCCGCACCAACGTTGTCGTCCAACTGCTGCCGGAGGTCCTCAGCACGGGCTTCGGACTCTAACAGCTTCTCCTTGGCGATTTGGTACTGTTCTTTAATGGCTTCGAAATCCTCAAGGTCCTTCTCAAGTGCCTTGATTTGTGCTTTCGACTCCTCTTCCTGTTCTTGGGTAATATCTCGTAGTCTAATGAGAGCTTCGCGTAACCTTTCATTGTGCCGCTCCATCTGAAGCCATCCCGCACTGGCCCTTTCTTCAGGAGACATACCCTGAGAATACTCGGCATTTTCCTCGCGTAGAACCTCCACTTCGAGCTCAAGCTCTTCTGCTTTTTGCTTTAAAGCTTCGAGTTCGGCCTTATAAACCTCGGCAGTCTCCTCGGCCATCTCCCGGTCTAGAGTTGCAAGCTCCATAACGGTCTCATGTTCCGCTTGTAGGGCCTCTATCTGCTCTAATCGCTCCTCTGCTTCCTTCAATTGCTTCCGTAAAGCAGAGTTCTCCTGTGCCGTAGCCTGAAATTTGCTCTCGATCTTCTTGTTAATGGACTCAAACTTATCACGTTGCTCCTGGATCATCTCTAGATCTTTGATCTTTTCCCGATCCTCCAACCGCTTGCGCTCCAGGACTTTCAGCTTTGCTTTCAGATCCTCATTCTCTCTAGCCGCGCTGGTGGCGGATGTACGAGCGGAAGCTGCTGCACTCGCCGGCGCTTTCATATTTGTTGTGCTTGCTGGTGCTTTAGAAGACGCTGTTGAAGATGACCCAGCAGAGGTGAGCTTCTCTAGGGCTTTGGTTCTAGAACGCACGGGGCTAATCGTCTGTTCTCCATCGCTCTTAAAAGGGGAGCCCAGATCCGATGTGTTGCCGCCCTCGTTCCCTGACAAGGAATCCCCTGAACGTACCCTTCCAGCAGCAGGGCGAGCGGATCCGCGGACAGGCGCAGTAGATACTCGTGGGCCAGAGGGCCTCGTAGCACCGCTAATAGCTCTTGTAGTAGATGACATCGATGGTTGTCTTCTAGAGCCGGCAGATGGTAGGGCTGGGGGCCCCATGGTGGTCCTGGTATTCACGGCTGGAGGGCGGGGCCTCGTTCCGATGGAGGAAACGCGCGCATTCGATGGCGTGCCAGTTCTCGAGTTCGAAACGCTCGGCGGGGGGGCCATACCAAGTTGCTTCGTAGGAGACTTGGTGGGAGACTGTCACAGCAAAGTCAGAATCAAAGATACCCCGGGGCTTTATCGATTTAAACTATACGCACCCTCCCCATGCTAGACGGTCGAGATGCCCTCCTAGGTACCGGACTCGGACTAGGCGCATTCAAGCTCATACGTTTACCCGTGGAGTTGTCTGTTACAGAATTCGAACGACCCGCCACAGAGCTTGGACGTCCCGTCACGGAACTGGGTCGTCGAGCAGCTGTGCCCGTTCGCGCTCCCCTCTGGGCAGGGGCAGCAGCAGACCTGGGAGGTGGAGCAGGTTGTAATATCGCGGCCACGGTAGCAGGCCGGACGAACATGCCTCTTCCCGGCAAGCAATCGAAGTAGCGCTCGCCTTGGACGGACCCGTCATTCTTCCCCCCTTCATCCTCCAACTCGATACCTATCCAGTCGCCCACGGCGAAATGGGTTTGTCCGACATATCGGACGATCGCATCGCGGCCGTCGGTGAGCCGAATCGTCTGGCCGACTTCTACTTCGGACATTCTAGGCAGGGGTGTTTCCTCACGATCAGTTCATAATGGACCAGGGCGATATTGGTGTTGGCCCTGAAAAGCTTGACGTTTTGAAGCTTTTCTTTGTTCTCGGAATTGGAAAGTAGAAAAGTACAAAGTACACGCGTTGCTTTTGTTTCGTCACGCGAATGGTTATTCATTACTTTATCGGGGATTATGGAGAAACACAGTGTGTGGGTGGGACAGTATTTAGCTTTAATCGCATACAATGGAGTTATTGCGATATCAGCCATTTAGAATAGGAGGGCACCTTACATCAATACCTACCTAAGTATACCCCTAGGTACCTAGGTACCTACATCCCATACAACTTCCAAGTTCCAACTTTGCAACCATTCTATTCAAGACCTTCATGGAACGGATATGAAGGGAAGCTCAAGCACTTTATATCAATAAGAGAGCATATCATTATTTATTTTCGACATCCCTCTAAAATATAATTGCTCACTATTGCATTGGGTTTCAATAAACCCTCAGCTCAGCATAGCTTCGCCCTAGATCTTCACTTTCTCAACCACCTACCTAGGTGCCCACGTACAACCTGAACTGAGACCTTGTGGAATGGCGGAAAATAAAACTGAAAAAAAGTCAAGTGATTTTATAAACTACATGTACCTCGAAAAGCCATATGATATGTAGAGGGTTAGGTACCTGGTATGTATGGCCAGTGCTATTCACACAACCTCATCCTGTTCCATCCCCTCTCGTTTCATTACTAGTACATACATGATTCCCGTTTTTCCCATACATGTTTTTTTAACGTACGTACAAGTGTAATCCATTACAGGTGTGAGCAGAAGAAGAATAAAAGAATAACAGAATAAAAAAAAGGAAAAAAGTCATATGCAACATAGGGTATTGTGAACCTTTCTCTTCTCTCGTCCTCTCCCCCCTACCCCTCCCCCCCTTTTTTTTTGTTGTTGTCTCTGAATATGTGCTGTAAAATCCATCATCCCAACGCCCGATCATTCATGAACCCCCAGTATCGGAAACCCGGCCTTGAAACTCCCGTTGCGCACCCACTCCATGATCTCGAACCCGAGCCGGCGCTCCAGCTTCTCGTCGACGCCCTTGCCGTCCGCGACGTGCAGCACCATGACGGCCGGGCTGGCGAACTCGACGAAGTTGTTGCCCTGGGCTTCCGGCGCCGCCTCCGCCGTCCGCTTGACGTAGATCGTTAGGTCCGCGCCCACGATCCCCCGCCACAGCGTCGCCAGCCACTGCCAGTGGTCGTCCGCCCGGTACGCGTCGTTCACGTGCAGCGAGCCCGCGTACCGGTCCGATACCGTCAGGCTGTACCCGTCCGATACCACGGCGACGGGGAGCCGCCGCTTGGCGGATCTCGGCGATGCTCCTCCTTCGGCGGCCTGGGAATTGTCGTTATCCCCCATCTCGTCGTGTGTTGTTGTACTAGTAGTAGGTGGTGGATGGCTAGTGATGTATCTGATAAGATCTTCAGATATCTTGTGCCATTTCAGCATCTTGGCAACATAGGTCGCCAGGGGGCTTAGCAGTCCCGGTCCCTTTGGGTGGCCGCCCTCTTCTATGCTTTGCTGACCCTCGCTCGTATTGCTATTGTTTCTCCCCTCTGCGTCTATCGGTCTCAGCTGCGTCTGTGTATCTTCCGTCCAAGTCTTCACGGCGTACTCTCCCGAAACAGACAATGCTTTGTCTACTACGGTCGCCACCTCTTTCAGCACGGCCGGGGCCGCGCCTTCGATGGCAATGAGAGGACCTCGCGTTTCGAACAGCTGTCCTCCCGGTGCAGGAGGCTTCAGAGGTGAGCTAATCGAACGCAGCACTTCCAGCTTCAGTAAGAACGACCATCTGGGTGGCGGATGTTGTAACTGGGACTGTTTCGGAGGGGCATTGGCACCATTTGGAATCCCCTGGCCGGATTGGATATTGGCGGGGGCACGCGTCTGGCCTGGCCCGGAGCTCACGGCAGGCGATCCCGGGATCTGTGTTTGTAGTGGTGGTAAGCGGAGAGACTCGTCAAAAGCAGAGGCGTGGTGGGTCGGCGTGGGAGCGGGTTGATACGACATCGAAGGACGCGGCGGCGGTTGCATGTGAGGATGATTGAGTTGGTTGAAGTTTTGCCATTGCCCGCCTAATCTAGGGAGCGACCCGGGACCATGACTATATCTAACTCCTGTTACCGGTGGTTGGCGGTAGTATCGCGAATCAGCAGAGGACATATAACCCATTGGCGGCGATCCGGGATTGAATATATTCGGTCCATTGAAGCGACGTCGTTTTGTATCTATTGGAGTACCTAGCGGGGACATTATCGGGTAATCATCATCGATATTATGCATATGCTGCTGCGTATATCGACGTTCATGACTGTCAAGCGACATGATGCTAGAAGTTGATCCGCGCCTCAAGTGTTCTGTCTCGATAACTCTCGGGTTTGGTATCGGATAAGACGACATATTAGGCACCGCTCTCGCGCTCTCCGGCGTTGCAGCACTGAAAGGTGTGGAAGGTGTTCTAGGGGTTGCAATATAACGGCCGCCGCACTTGGGACAGTGGCCAGGATCTTCACCGGTCGCCGGTACGGGCCTACCGCCGGCAGCTTTACCTCCTCTCCTAGGTTGATATCTGTAGTCCGGGTATTGACGCTGGTGCCGGATCTTCTCCTCTTCTGCGAGCCGCTTCCAATTATTCTTTATCTCCTCGGGCTGCTCGCGCCACTGTTCGCCAATGAGCTTGGATATCTCCGGGTTGGCCAGTCCCGGATTCCGAGCGGCGACTTGGCCTTGGTAGTGCTGTCGGTAAAGAATGAACGCTGTCGAAAGGGGCGAAGCAAACGTCAGCCAGATTCTCTTCATTTCAAGTTTACATCATGCTCATTTTGTTATAGAGTCTAATAAGACAAGTATCGACCCTTTCATTTCCGCCCCTTTGAATTATAAATGTACGGACAAAGAGACAACCGCCCGAGTTACCCGTCTCGGGACGGGGGATTCATCTGAGACCTTGTCGTGCTTCTGAGGAGGCAAAGAGGAAATAGCGAAAGGGGTGCCAAGAAGAGCGGTGGGGAGAATACTTTCGGCTCAGGCAGAGAGTGGCCCAAACTCGAGTTTGCTAAATGTAAACAGGGCGGCCGGCAGTAGAAAACAAGAACAAAAAGATAATATTTACGTACCATTACGTGGTCTAGGAACTTTGGGTGCTTTTGTACAGAGACATATCAGATCCCTAAGTCCTTCAGCTGTATTCGGTGTTCCTGTGCTAGGAGTATAAAGTCGAAGATCTTGGATTCGGGGTTGATTCGCCTCGTCTACGTCAATGGAATATGCTCGTTTTCGAGATTGTTTTGCAGAGGTAGTTGAAGAGCCACTGTCGTCAGGTGGGTTTGCTATAAAATTTGATCTTGCTGCTACTTCCCTATCATCGTGAGGATTCGCCGCCATCGTAGACCGAGTCTCAGCCTGTCTTATAGGGCTAGTTGTCAGCGTAGCTGAAGAAACTGGTGTATGTAGGGAAGACCGGTCATATTGGGAGGTAGAGGGAGAAGGATAGCGGCTGTTAGGTTCGGTCATGTTCTTCGCAAACGGTGGATAGGCCAAGCAGAGTCTGTCGGTGTGTGGGGAGAACGGACAGCCCAAAGAGCGGAGTCCCGGTTCGGGAGCATACACGAGCTCACACTACAACGACCAGCCAGGGGTCCTCAGGGGTCTGGCATCTGAAGGGTGAATAATCCTAGGTAACGGTAACATCGACGATGATGATGTGATAAGCTAACTATCTCGACGTAAGTGTATGTGGCTGTTGATCTGGGGCGAATACATGAGACATGAATAAATGGTGGAGGCAACAATCAAGGGCTTGTTGGGATTGTTTTCTTTGTTGATGTCCTTTCTATTCATAAGGCTCCAACTAAAGGACAATGACCCTAGGAGGAGAGAAGAAGCGCCTTAGGTGGTCAATGACCTGTCATGCCATCGGCACTACTACACACACGGACAAACCCAGTGTTGGCCACGAACAAAGTGTTTTGCCAGAACAACTAATTAGCTGTTAGGGGAATATGAGCCAACAGGCTAAGTCGAGAAGAGAGAGAGAGAGAGGGAAAAAGGATGTTTCTTTGGGACTATGTCTCGGGAGTATACTGAGGTCCAGTCTGTTGCAGATTAGAGCTACCTCTCTCTACCTATCTTTTTTCTTCCCCTTCCTTTGTCCAGCGTTTGCAACAGCTGATACCTAACAATTACTCTGCCGTTCGCAGTAGTCGATAATAAGTCAGTCATTCTGGTGATGACAAGAGTAAAGTGTAACAAATATACCAAGACAACAAAGTCAATAAGGTCAATAATCAATGCAATACAAATATAGCAGCCTTGTTCGACGTGGTCAAAAAAGAAAGCAAGGAAGTTTCCCTTTTTAACTGCTTGACATAACAACCCCTTAGTTCAAGGTTACCTTTGGGTACAATACACTGCCCAACCTAGGAATGCTTTGCTGCTTCTTGGTTGGAACGGGGTGAATTAACTGTCTCTTACGAGCCCTCATTTCATTCCCCTCAGTTGCCAACAACAACAAAGACAATGTCAACCGAAATTAGCCTAGGTAAAAATCACGTGGGCCCATATATTTTCATTGTCCGTACCTTAGGTGCCCAAGCTTTTGTGAAGAATCGTCGTTTTGCAATGTCTCAGTAATTATCTCTGGGGGTGGCCATCTTGAAAAGCAACCAACCAGGTTGTCTCTCTATTCATAGTATGAACAACCAACCAACACACGCATACATTTAGCAACTCCGAAACCCGTCCGTAATGTAATTTTCCTATCCCGAATCCCTAAATCTCGCAGTTTCGGTGCCGTGGCCTTGCGAAATTGGATTATTATGACAAGTCCCGTCCGTGGTCTGAGACCTCCCGTTTCTTAAGACATAACGTGCTTATGAGATAAACCCACGTCCTGTTTCGCCGCTCAATAGATCGGCACTCCGTCGTGCATCGAGGAAAAGCTCTTCGCACTCTGCAACATCTTTGACATCTATCTGACTGCGACCATTGACTCGAGCAAGAATGCTATATTTTGATAAATCAGTTACCAGTCCATTTCCAAGGGAATAATAAAACACAGAGCAGACCAGAGAATACATACCTCGCAGGGGTCAATAACTGAAGACAGTATCTGAGACTGATTCGCACGCCGTGCTCTGCAATCTTGTCAATTGCAGCATCCGTGATCTGCACACCTTCGGTTGCTGCTCGGATGCGTACAATTCGCTTGATCTCGTCGGCCTCATATGGCGTGGTAGGGATAATGAGGAGTCGGGCTAGGAAGTCTGGGGGAATGCCATGTGCGGCAACAACACCATCCGTACCACGGATGGTGCACATTCCACGGTTCGAAGCAAGCACAACAATAGGTGAGATTGATGACTCTAACGCTCGGTTGAGATACGTAAAACACTCGATATCGAGCATGTGCGCCTGTAGTAAATTAGCATACTGGCTCGGGATATGATGCGTTGTAGTAAAATGGGCAGTACCTCGTCGATGAATAAGACACCAGGAACAAGCTCAGCTACTCCCTGATCAATGTATTTACTGACGACTTTGTTGATCTCGTCTCGTAGCTTCTCTGTGATCTCCGTCATCTTGGGCTTCATAAGTTGGCCCATCATGCTCATAATATCCTGGCCACCTTGAGGTCGGGCGTTGGCAACGTCCAGGTCGTGAAGGGTAACATCTTGCACTATCTCCTTCTTCTTGTGCACCTCGCCCTTGGGGATAGGAACATATTCTTCTGCTTCGAGATCGAATTCCGTAGCGTATGCGTCTGATCGACCGACTCTTTTGCAGGCGCCTGTGTTCGCCTCAATGTAGATAACATCTCCAACGGTAACTCTCTCCTTCTGGATCGCTTCATAAATGCTCGGGTCTAGTCTGAGCTTCTTCTGGCCCCTTGCGCTCTTCAACCCTATCAGCAGCGTGCTGATAGTCTTTCCATAACCACCAAGCGGGTTCTCTGCCTCTTCCGGTGTGAGCTCTGTGACTTCACCCTCGTAAACCTCTTTCGTCTCGCGAACTTTCAATCCTATAGCTCTTCGGAAGTTCTCCATCAATACTTCGGTCTTCTTCACTTCGGTTGAGTAAATCTCGCTTCCGACAATAGGACAAAAGGGAATCTTGGTGCCGAGTTCGTGGCTAAGCGCAAGAGCCAACGCCGTCTTTCCGGTTCCAGGTCCACCCGCAAGTAATACACCACGGCCAGCCATCTTCGAAGCGCGAATAAGGTCGACAACGACGCCAGCAGCCTACGTCAAGCAACAAATTAGTTAGTACCTAGCAGCCTAGCATGAGTGGGTGGATAATATGAGGCTGGAACTCACCTCTCGGGCTTGCTGTTGGCCTACGAAGCCACCGGCTTGCTTCTCGGCTGTTCCATCGGACCTGAGGCCCAATCCTTTGATGTGGGTGTGAGCGGCGGTACGATTTTCGCGATTGTTGCCCTTAACCTCGCTGATTTGCACCATCTTTGCGAAGGGATAGCTTTGTTAATAGACGGAGATTAATCGCTATTCTAGGTAATACGGGTTCAATCAGCGACAGATCCTTGACTGATTATTTGAAGTATGTAGGCCCCAAGATCATATGTTGCTGGTAGCTTGGAAGAATTGTTGAAGATTTGGTGTCGCATTAGAAATTATGAAATTATCAGAGTTGAGAGCTTGGGTCAATGCCGGGATTGATGTTTGGAGCTCCAAAGTCGCGAAACTTTTCTGGGTCGCGCTTGACTTGACGTACTGTCTTTGATACTGTGCTTGATTACTGTATATAAAGTTTTGATAAACTAAACCGAGGTAGGTCCACTGGTCCAGACCTCAAGAGGTACTTAGGTACATACTATATTATATCTTCTAGGTAAAGCTTCAGGTAGTTACCAGGTAGTTCTTATATCCACATACCTACATCGAAAATCACATCTCTAAAATCACATCCTATCTCTGTAGACGTTTAAGTATAATACCTTCATGCTCATCTCCATCCACATTCTCCCAAAGCATTGGTGCACTTTCGTTATCAGCAGAGGTTACAACACCCCTTTCTGCTTCATTTTCGCAATCGCCAGTCTTCCTCGTCTCTTTCTTCGTAAGCACAACCCACAGCGCACTACTGATGATGAGCCCACATCCAATGAGACTTGTCCATCCCATAATATTTCCAAACACCCAGCGATCGAAAGCTGCCGCAAATAACATATGGGTGTAGTTCATTGCAGTTGCACGGTTGCTCTTCTCAGTAGCTAGACCGGCCGTCATGAGTACCTGCATGATCACACCGCATGCGGCAACCGCTACGAGAAGTGCACATTGACGGATCGAGTGTGGCATTTCAAGACGCAGATCTGGCTGTCCATAGTCAAATATTGGCGCAAGGGACAGAGTCGTAGCTGTGACGATTAAACACCACGAGCTAAAGTAGTTGACTGATATCAAAGGGTGTGCCCGCTTCCCGATGCATCTCAGTGTTGTGAAGACAACCGCCGCTCCGAGAACACCCAAGAGCGCAACACCGATAGCCTTTAGCCGCTCAGCACTTGTTGAGATGTGCTCCCCGCCGGGATAGGAATTGACTTCCGCTGTGGCATTTACGGCGGTTCCCGCTGCTATATTACCAGCCGCTGATGCTGAAGCTGCGCCTGAGAAGAGGGATGTCGGTCTTGTGATAAGTACGACCCCTCCTAAAGCCACAAGCGACGCGAGTTGCTCCACTCGTGTGAAGGGTTCATGCATGAAGATGTGGCACAAATACCCGGTGATGTTAGGGGCAAGAAATGTAATGACGGTCGCTTCGGCAAGCGGTATGTATTGGACTGAATACCACATACCGTATATACCAAAGAAGCCAGAGAACCCTCTTAGTACTAGGAGCCACCTGACATCCCTATGTCCCAACAAGCCGTGCGGTATTCTCTTCCACCATATATATGTGGAAACGCCAACAGCAGTCATACTCATCCTGGCGAAGAGGATCTGCATAGGATGCATGTGTCCTTCTAACTCCAGCAGACGGGCAATAAGGTTCATCAACGCCCCAAAGAACTGCGCTGAAAACACCAAGAGCGGTCCTTTGTTTTTCTGCCATGTTGATCCAAACCACTGGCGAATCCCCAAGCTAGGATCGGTATCACCAGGTTTGAAGGGAGGACTAGGTGACGCATCTCGGCCATCCGAAGAAGAACTATCTGATTCATTGTCTACGACAGTAGATAAGTTCGAGTCAAATTCGCTCTGTTTCTCGGCTTTGTTGACCGAGGCTTGGAAGTAAGAAAGAACGGCCTCTCCTCTATCATCGAGTGGATGAGTTTTAGGAAGTGATATAGAGGACGCCATGGCCATCAATATCTCCGAGGCACACCAACTAATCCTAAAGGTGCCAGTTCTATACTTGTCCAGAGAGATTTAAAGCTAACCATGAACGAGATTTAGAACAGTTCTAAGATGAGTACTCTGTGTGAACTTCTTCTTAATAGATACGCTAAAGAGACTGTTAAAAGAAAAGAAGGATGCTAACCTAGGTAGTAACTGATTCCGGGCTGAAATTCCGCCTGTCATAAGCGGGGAAAGGCGACTCATTAGCAACTATATACCTCCTAAACCTTGTTGTGGGGTTATAGTACTTACATACTTGAACAGCATACAACTGTATCGTTAAACGTTGGAAGGCTACTCACCAACAAGCGACTTACAATACTTTACACACTTTAGACTTTAAGAACCTAACATATTATTAATTTTGCGTAGTTATTTCAGGACGAACGTGTCTAATCAAACCCAAACCTACCTACAAGCAGTTCCTTCAGCCACAAGTCATGTTCTTGTAAGTTTTTTAATACTTTTTAGTTCCAGACTTTGAGGCTAGAGCTAATCGTAAGAATCTGAGGTAGGTAAATGTTAGTGTATATTTTGTTCCTCAGCTCAACAAGGATGCATTAAACCTGCTCTGCGACCGTCGGAGTGTCTGAAAAGATCATTCCATCACAACTAGGGCAATGCAAGCTGCTAGCCGATCGACCCTTTCACCCCGATGTCGCGGTCAGTCCAGCGAATCGGTAGTTACTCCGCGTGGGTCGCACGCCGGACTAGCCGGCCTAGTAGGTGCATGATCCGGGGTTGAAGGTCGCAATGGGAACCCTTTTTGGGTCTATGTACATATGAGGTAGGTTAAGTTAGTAAATCGCGAAGTAGGGTTGTAATACTCCCAATTCCCGATACGACGAAGTGTAGCACTTAGTACCTGATTACTACCCAGAGCCGGCAAGTGTGCCACACCAGTAAGAACGCCGATATGCAAGACAGAAGGCATAGAGATGAGATGACTTTATTGATTAACTTTAGCGTAGGCGTTCAGCTGCTTGAGTTGGCTTATTAGGTTCGAATCCTGACCGGGCTGTTGCTTTGTCAGTCGCGCTTATATGGGATTTTGCTTTAAGGCTGGAAGTAGAGTTTGATATGCAAGACTGAAAGCTAAAGATTTATGGATTTCGAAGCGAAACTCTTTTTGCAGGTGTTTGCAATGATCCTTGAATATGATGACTCTGGAGCTCTCTACTATATGTAATTCCACTATAAGTAAATATTTATTGGTGAGAGGGGATATTGATTATTTCTATCAAAAGACTGACTCTAGGAGTTAATAGTGATAATTGATTGCATACCTAGGTATCTTGTTAAGACAAAGCTTTAACTGGATTATTGTAGGTAGGTCTAGGTAGGTACCTATTATAACCCGAGTCTTCTCTAGTACATCTAAACATATACACGTAAAAAAGTTCCTACTTTCTGACTGATATATATTGTATCACCTCCCGTAGCTACCCAGGTGTATATCCAAAATACCCATATACCATTTTATCTCTCTCCACGGGGTACCTCAGCGAGCACCTCAGGTTAGATACTATAGGTTAGGTAGATGGGTAGGTATCTACGCATTTTTATTTCTCCTTTTGTTGGGAGGGTGGGGTGGGTGGCTTGTAGGATTGTGAGTTGAGCGCGGGAATGAGGAGTAAAAAGGTACCTACGGTAGCTAGCTACCTAGCACCTACTTATACTCCAGCCGAGAAGAAGCTCTCGTTGACTGCCTAGGCTGCAACGATGCTAGAGAGTTATTCTTGGAACCAAGATGTCTATGGTGAGCTATAAGTAATCCATGAGTAGCTCGATCGTGAACCGCTAACAAAGCATAATGATCCCTTCCGTCTAACAACTTGGCTCAGGATCGGAAGCGCTAATGGCAAAAGGTCCCTGCTTTATAAAACGGATACACATGTTCCCCATATTTCGGAAGTATGCGAAGCGGCTACCTTCTGGATGCGGTTCGTTTTGTTGCGTCTGGACCGGCGGATGGCATGGTTCACGATCCTTCGCTTCGATTGAAACGGCCCTTCGGGACATTTGCACTAGTGGCTACCGTCATCTTGGCTATGGGGAGGGAATCCGTATTTCAGGTTTCGGAAAAATATTACCGTACGAGATTATTCCGGGGTTTCACACCGAACGACTCGATAGAAAGGATATGGATGAATGGCAAAGTAGGAGGTATGCATACTTAATATACCTATGTACCTGATGTATTAGTTCCCAGCATAGGAGCTTGATCGAGACCATCGTGACTCTAAATGCAACCTGGTATTTCCGTGTCCCGCCCTAAACGCCGTTGCTATGCCTGTATTAAACACGAATTCGTCGTAATCGCCACTCGTAACGAGAAACCGCGTGATTTCACCAATAAAAACCCATATCCCCAAATGATAAACCTCTCATTTCGGCGTTCTCTTCCTCTTCTTGCTCCCGCCCTTGAACGAAGTGGCCGTATTCATAAGTTCCAGATCCTCATCTTCGTCGTCGAGACCGAGTAAATCGTCATCGCCGCCACCACCACCGCCAGCAGTAGCATTATCCTTACCGTGCTCCTTAGCCAAGGCGTCGTCTTCCTGGTCGAAGGTGCGGCGCATCTCCTTGATCTTCTGGCGCTTCTCTATCATGCTCTTTACGCGGCCGAGGTACTGCGGGTTGCGGCGGAGCGCGAACTCGAAATCGTCGAACTTCAGCTTCTGGCGGCCCGCTACCTGGGCGTGGCGACTCGCCTCGAAGCAGACGCCCTCGAGGAACTCGGTCACGATCTCGTCGAGCACCCGCACCGTGTCCGGGAGCGGGTCCTGCACGTCTCCGTAGGCGTAGAGTAGGGCGCGAACTGCAAGCGTTTTTTTATTCATCGGTCAGATGTTTTGTTCTGTTCTGTTCTGCTTTGCTTTGTATCGAGTGGCAGGTAGCGATGATATGACATATATACGTACTTTCCTTCGCATTGAAGGTTTCCTTGCCCACGTTTTTACCAGCACGGGCGCGAGGCTCCATAGTGAACGTGAACGTGAACGTGAATGCGGACGAGGTTGTCGTGGATGCAAAATTAACGAGACAGCTATTTGCCTTTTGCCAGGATGAAGTATCTAAATTTTAGATGCGCCTAAGAAATGTCGGTGATGTCAGCTGTTGACGTTGACGTTGACGCTGCGTTGATGTTTAATGGACAATGTTTGACGTAGAGCGTAAGGCTGAAGAAGTTGCACTTTGACGTTTTGGTACCTAGTTTGGTAGTTTGGCAGTAGTAGTGGGGTTTGATTAGATAATGTTAGGTACACCCAACCCCCTGACTCGTTCTCTATCCCGTGTAACTTCCCAAAGTTAGAGGCTAGAGCTGAAATTTAAGCATTGGGTACGCACCCCACTCTCCAGTCAGATCCCTGTCATCCATGCTTCACGCTACGGATTATCCCCCAACCCAACTTTGTCAACAGCTGGCTTCTAGAAAGGCTGAAACCTTGAGCCTCGCGAACGAGTAAATAATAAAACCAACCAACATTTGAAAACACCACACGTATAGCATTTTCGGTGAGCTGATAGATCAAGTTTTCAATATGGTACGTTTACATCGCCATATTGAATATTATATAATATCATAGTGATGCTAATACTAATTAATTGTCGCATTTAGTCTGCGCTCTTCAACTTCCAATCCCTCCTCCTCGTCATCCTCCTCATTATCTGCACAAGCGCCTATGTACACCATTTGGTCCCGGGAATTCTAGACAGGAATAAGCAGGGGTAGGTCCATTACTACGAGAGCTATGCACGTTGTTAAACTGCGAACGGGAGCTGAACAATTGAAATTATAGCTTCATGGGCATCTTCTGGAAAGCGGCAAGAATAGGGGAGAGACTAAGTCCGTACATTAGTCTGTGTTGTGTGTTAATGGCGGTAAGCTGAGCGTTTCTCTGCGATCGCAAATTCCATGCGACTGACTAGCTAACGACAAATAGGTCTCGATGATCATCGGTAACTAGAACATCGGATAGCTCCCCCCTTTCAGTGTTATGGTATAGTCGGGTTTGATTTCAGCAATGGAGTAAATGGTAACATGGGACTAGTGACGCGGTAATGGTGATATTGTTGTGAATGGACCAGTTTTTTCCTACCATCATACAGCAGAAAACTTGATTATGCATCCGCCTAAACCGTTACTATTATTGATCTTATTATGGCAAACGAGCAACACTGCAACAGATCCTGTCACATTTTGCCACCCGCCCTGCTGCAACAGTTGCCCAGTTCATCACCGTCTGTAGAACATCAGCTTGTTGCCTCCCCTTGTGGCCAAACCATGCGTTATCGTCGGCGATTCAGGCGCGGTGTACAAGCTTGGGTTGCCGCTTCGTGGAACTCGGCTTCTGTGCTGGCTCTGTCGGACCATTTTTGGTGGCGAGTGATTTACAAAGGCGATAAACCACTTTCGACTCGGTAGTATCGCTCGGGCTATTTTTCGACATTGAGTAGCTCGCCGACAATAATTGGTACGCTCCGGTCACAGTACTCTTCGGTGGTTAAACGGCCGCGAAATTCTCGGTGAAGATGTCTCGGTAGCAGAATGGGACGTTAGCTGACAGTACAGGATATTGATAGGTATTATACACCTAGATTCTATATTATAGGATATCACACTCGAGTTAAACTAGTCATTTGCGATGTTATAATCACGTTTATCACAGGCGTCGATATAAATTCCTATTGGACCACAGCGAATCCTGTCCCAAACTTGTATTCCAATATCTAAATAGGGGCGATGTTCAAATCCATACCGCGCGCTTCGGTTGAGGCTGATTAGGACTATGAAAACGTGCTGACGATAGCACTCTCTACACCCCCAGCCTTATATTACTGCATGTCAGATTATAGTTCTATCCCCCTATAGGGACTGGCTTTTTTTTTTCTTCTCTTTGCCAATGCAACTCCTATTCCCGAAGACCTGGCAGAACCTGATGCATAATTAATAGATGCGAACACAGGTTCGTGCTCGATCCTTCGGCCCCTCTCCGGCTTTGTTGGAGGATGACTTGCATGAGTATATTAGACCCAAGATGTTGCACGGCCTTAATATATTGATAGGAGGGATGTTACGTTGAGTCACGGCGGATTGCGAGAGAAATTGCTCCATCATGCGTATATGTGTATAATAGATTCAGAAACATTGCGGTAGCTTCTCGATAGTTTGAAGTATCATGCGATCGGTTTGGAGTATGTATACAATTGCACTATCAGTGTGTAAGACAATACACCTTTTTTTTTAAAAAAAAAAAAAAGGGGGGGGGGGGGGGGGGTAGTGTATAGGGAGGAATAATTTGGAGTCCTTGACGTCACGACTAACAAGACGAAGAAAGGGCCACGTCGAGCTTGGAGTTAATTCTAATGTCTGATATCAAATTATATCAAACTAGTCGCCTAATAATAGTACGGCGAACTTCGAAGGAGGCATATATTTTAAATCCCGGCACTAATTCCTAGCAGATAGAGATCTTCATTTAGTTTGCAGATGGTCTATCGACGATGCGGAGACTCAGTTCCCTAGACAAACGAGCAAATAAGCACATTCCCGAAGGCGTCGTCTTACGACAGCGCCTTATCGTTCTCGGGAGGCAGCAGGGCTCTGTGCCATCTTACCCGCGCCCGTCCCGTTCGTTCGTCAGATTTACGATGTGTCGAATCGAACTTCATGCTAAGTCAGACATTCCGGATGCGCCTTACACACTACTCTAGAGAGGTGGTCGGCGAGGTCGGGATAGCCGAATATTAGATGGGATCGTTCCGGTAATAAGCTGTATGACTCGCACAAAAGCTGAGCTCTCTAGGTACAACATCCTCCATCATCGACCGAAAAGTAAGACGCCTAAATAAATATGAGATGACATTAAAAAAAAAAGAAAAAACAAAATTGAAAATTGAAAATTAAAAATATACAAAGTACAGAGTCTAATGTGAGAATGGGTTAGGGTAGATTATTATGATATTCTATGCGTACTCTAGAAATGTCCTGGCGAGCTGCAGGCTCGGCTGATACATTATCACCGGAGGATGAACGTTTCAAGGGCTCATGCTATCGTACAACTGTTGATGTGCCGGGTAACACGATGGGGGAGTAGCAAACATGTTACATGCCAGGAACGGAAACATGACAGCCAAGGGTCTTAACGAATGAAACGGCGCGATACAACTTTGGACTTTCCTATGTTGGCGAATTGCTCGTAGCCGCGCTAATCCATGATCCTTTAACGGCTAACCGACGGACGGGATGAGGCTGGATTACGCATGTGGTAAAGCTAACTGCCCCGAGGAAAAAAGAGATTCGAGGCGGAATGCGGCGTTCGCTAGCCTTCCCGTATAGCGAAGTCATTCCGTGATGGAGGTGGTGGAGGAGAAGGAGAAGAATAGGACAAGAAGCAACTAAATGGTACGCTACCTGTTAGCTACATTACGAATATAAAAATGGGATACGCTAGATGGATGTATGAGGATAGAACTACTGCTAGCATTTTTTTTTTTAACTATTTTCCCTCGGCGATGCCATAGGTAGTCTCTCTTTGAAGAATTAATGACAGGGACGGTTATTACGAGTAGTAGGTTTACTTAACCAAAGCAGCCTAAGGTAGGCGGCATGACACCGACGCTAGCAGGCTTGTTGCGTGCGGCTTCCCAGCCCGTCATCCTCGGTACGGAGTATCGATGCTACGTAAAGGCCAACCTACATGCCTTAGGTACATGGCCTACATGCACTATCTTACCTGGGTAATTAGTGCGGTACCTACCTGACCCGCGGTGCAGATGCTGAGCTAGGTACTTGATAATTGGAAGAGATGATGTATATTGTTTGTATACTCGCCGTAAATACCCCGAGGAGAGAGACGCACGGATACTTTTCGATCCCTTCGAGACGTGTACCACTTTCTTCCCATATGCAGTCTCTCACCACTCACTTTTTTTTTTTCTTTTCTTTTGGTGTAGACCGCCGAATTCCAGCCCCGTAGAAGCAGCTCGCCTCACTTTTTTAAAGCATCCGTACTGAAATTAATATCGAACGCATGACCATCCACATGGAATGTTAAGGTCTACTACTATGTACATAGTATGCATGCAAAAGGTAACATGGAAATTCTAAGACGACGTTTCATACACCGCCAAGTTCGTGGATTATATCCCACCTCCTTCTACTTTAGCTAAATCGGAAGTTAACACATTCCTTCACGGCTTTTGAGAAACTTCACACGCCATGATCGCCGTCCAGAATCGTGGCAATCTCACGGTCACTCTTTCGAGCTTTCTCAAGGCCCAAGGGTTTCCCAACTGCGGCGCAGAAGTAACACGTAGTCCTGCTAAACCGTAGATATCTATCAGATAGGTAGATACTATACATACCTAGGTACCTAACCTAACCCCGAATCATGCCCAGTATGGAATATAAATGTATATGCCCAAAGATCAATAGACCAATCTATCACGAGTCGTCCCGCTCCCTCTCTGTCGATTCGATATTGGAGTGAACCGTTACCACTCTCACCGACAGGTGCATGCTGCTGCACACCACGACTAGTCAACTCAGGCTACAGGCAATCAACAGAGGGTGGTTGGAGATTAATGGCTTCTACGAAGAATGTACTGATCCTATTCTGATCCTGTCTCCCATCCATACCCGAGAAATGACAGGGTGGGATTTGCAAATAGAATCGTTGTCGATGGCTGGTTAAGTCCTTCCACCCTACTATCCGCCCAGGATACATCATGGTGATTTTTTTCCAATGTTAACTGCATGTCGCCGTGTTGATTTGGCTGTCCGGCAAAATAACTTGAGACAGTTGATGCGGTGATATGGAAATGGAAAGTTGGAGTGACACCCTCTCATAAGACGGATCAAATAGAGATACGATATAAATACCTACATATATAAACCGATACTACTAATTCGTATTGTATTGACCTACAGCAGTACCGTAACAGGTACACGTAATGCCTAAAACCCACATGGGATGGATCCAAACATGGAACACTAAGGTTGGTAGGTATGCAGATATTGGATTAGTACGAGGTTATGCAATTGAACACGCAGGGATATTACGATTCTGTACATAGTAGATAAAATAGCATTGGTTCATCAGTTCGATCTGAATCCAATTAGGCCTTGGATGGAGACAGATTAGTCCTAGACCTGTCCCAAATCAATGGAACTCTCAAGCCTTAAAGAGAGGAAGAGGAAGAAAAAGAGCCCTAAAAAGCGTTAAGTGAAGGTCTGCAGGAAGCACTATCAGACTATGAGATAAGCTAAAAACTGTATCTAACTGGTACAATACCAATGTACCTGCTAACCAGATGTAATACACGGCGCAAGGTTAGGGCGACACCCCCCTGAGCCACTTTCCCACCAGCCCACCAGCCCTGGTCTTTAAGGGATTTCATACCCTGACGCCCGGAAACGAGTCGAAACGCGGTTTTACTCGCTCGGGACAATTTTTTTTTCTCTTACAATTTCTTAGCTCTTTCAATTCGCCTCTTCCACAGAATCCACAGCTTCCTTTCCGTCTTCTAAAATTCTTCGCCTGGGATACACCTCCCACCGCCTAACCCAGCCCAGCTAGCCAGCCTAACCAGCCAGCTTTGAGTCCCTACGCAAAAGAAAGAATAGAAGAAAAAAAAGTCAATGCCCCCCCGGACGCTAATTAAAGACCGTCATCGGAGTCTTTTCCAAAGTCGGTGTCAGCTGTATGCGCACTACCGCCGATCTATCTGGATGGGCTGGCTAGTGTTCTTTTTGGGATTGGGATGGGGGAGGGGAACGAGGTAGGGAAATCTCGTTGTTACCATCCCTTTCCCTAGATCAAAAATTTTGAACCAAATATACCTACTACTAACACCACTGATGAGATTGATGAGATGTTCTCAGAAACAGAAAAATCCCACCTTCTGCAGGCCAAGGAAAAGTACAGGCCCCAACCTGACTCGATGTACAAGGGCAAGCCTCGTATGTATTGAGTGGTTATCAAATGTGGTGTGTAGTGTGTATGTTCGTGCGTTGCGTCTGCATGTTGTTGTTTATGCGAATTATTATCGAGTCGTGTTATGTGTGTGTATGTGTTTTTTTTTTCTTCCTCTCTTGCTCTGCTGGCGTTTCGCAGATCGTTAAAGTTCTAGTCGCTCTTGGACCCCGACGAGACAAAATGATTCCTGAGTCGTGGATGAGTCCGTCTATTGCGTCTATCGCTCTCCTGACGAGGCTAGCGCTCTCGTTCGTCTCCTTCGATTGTGGCGATCTAACCTATCTACCCATCCCTTGAACCCTTTTTGGGGGGGTTTCCTAGGAAATGGGTCCCCTTAGACCCCCTCTTTGGGATCCCTTTGGTTGTATGGGACTCCATGCCGCCACCGCTGGATGAGGAATTTCTTATTGATGCTATCGTCTCAGCCAGCAGGAACAAGGCGTTCAAGGTAACGGGTCTTGCAGCAGCGCGTTCCAGCTGTATGTTTTAAGGTCCACTACTTTTTTTATTTTCCTTTTTCTTTTTATTTATTTATATATATTTTTTTTTTTCAAAGTACACTTTCTTTTTTGAAGTATACCTACCTACCTAAGGTATCTAAAGCAAAACAAATGGATCCTAGCTAGGTACCTACACTCACGCTGGTGCTGGTGCTGGTGCTGGTGTTTGGTACTGGCCCCATTATCTGAGCTTGAACGCCATTATCCATGAGCCATGTCTGTGAAGCCATGAGTAATGAGCCACGGAAGGATGTGTTGTGGTGTGGATGCAATAGCGCACTGATACTTTAATGCTTCATAGCTCATTTCCCCCAGAACCCATGTCTGGTCATTCTCATTCATTGTCCACCCCTTACCCGCCTTGGATGCTGCTACTAGGTAGGTACCTACTGTCACTCTGCCACCTTGATACTTTAAAATACTTTGTTACTTATTCCATACACTACCTCCTCTACCTAGGTAGTTTACCTACTTTCTCTCCCAAGTCCAAGATAATAATAATAAAGTAATAAACAATAATTTACTTTCCCGTTATTACTGTTTTCAGAGGTCAATGCTACCCCGGTAACTTTTTCCTTAGCTCCCTTTCCTCCAAACAACTACTTATTATTGATCGCCTCGTTCCTGGCGATTCATGATATCTTCCTTTCCTCCTTTCCTTCCCCTTTGTTTCGGCCATTCTTACTTGGACTCCTACATACTTCGAAAAAAAGAAAAGAAAAATCAACAACACTAAAGAGTACAGGAAACTAATAGGAACATTACATAAACTAAAAAAGGAAAAAGGTACCTAACTCCCTTGTCTTCTACTCGTTCATCCAAGGATTCCTACCTGCAAACATCCATATTTCCCCTGGCGGTAGCTGCTAGTCGCCAGTCCTTTTCAGGGTTGGCTTGCAGCATTTGCTCAAATCACAGGCGGCCATGTAAGACTCAAACCCACACGCTTTCCCACAGATGCAACAGATGCCATTGCTTCACACCTTTCGATTCCCTTGTCTCGAAGTACACAACAGGCGAGCTAGGGGTACATCTGCAGCCATCCGCTTTCACGAGACCATTCCGTCCAACATCGGAGCTGTTTGCCTAATTCCCTTTTCATATAGAACCCGCCTGCTGACCAACTGCCCGAATAGTCGTCTTATAATACTTGGCCATCATCAACCAAGACCCCCCTCCCCACCCCCTTTTGGGTTCGTAGCCTGAGCTCATATACAGGAACGAAAGGGAAACAAACACAGCACACCGCTAGCCCGAAGGTTATCTTGGATTTGAATTGACTTTAAATTACTGATAAGTCAGACATCGGCGAAGAAGATGGGGGATCAAGGAACAGGCGGAATCGAGAGCCGGGGCGTCGAAAGCAATACTACGAGGCGCATGTCTGAACCACGCCCAAATTCTCACGATGACCAGATCCAGCAACAATCAACTGAGGCGAAAGCACCTAATGCAGAGAGCGATGAGCAAAAATACGCACAAACCGGTCCCAGGCATTTAATTCCCGTTCATCCTGTTCACCCAGGTAACTCGGCATCAAATGGCGGTCTGTCACGAAATCCTTCTACAAGCTCCAATGCTTCTAGAGACTCCCGTATTATGTTCGATTTTTCCCTTTCGCATCAAGGACCTCGGGCCTCTAGGCCGCTGGAGCCTCCGGTAACGAAAGCTACTTTGAGCGAATTGGATGTGAATAAGATTATCCATAACCCAAAGCTAAGACATGACATAAATTTCGACCCGGATCTTCATTTCAGGCCGAATGTTGACGGTGAGAAGGGAAGGAGAAAGCAAGAGAAGGCCAACCAATTCTGGAACTCACTCACGGAGCAGTTGCAATTGTTTATTGTTAACCGAGACGAATTCATGATCAGATTCGGACAAGGCGAAGATTGGTGCCTCCCGCAACTATTGAAGTCGGTAAAAGAGATTATTCAGACTTTGGTCCCGCAGCGAGATCGCATGTACCTGGATGAGGGCCTGAACGTCGAGCTTATAATGCAGCAATTCGGCAAGGGAATAGCAGATTTGGAAAAGTTGGCCTCGTGGTTGTCTGGAGTTCTCAAGTCCCATTGTGCCCCTATGAGGGACGAATGGGTGGACGAAATGTACAACCAGCTGACAAATGGCAACAAAACCAATGACATGGAGGAGCTTGTGCAAGGGATGCGCAGCCTCTTGAGCGTTCTCGAGGCTATGAAGCTTGATGTTGCGAATCACCAGATCAGATGCCTGCGGCCGATCCTGATCGAAGACACAGTTCACTTCGAGCAGCGGTTCTTTCTTAAGAAGATACGGGACCGCAAGATGGATCCCGGCCCAGCTCAGGTGTGGTATATGACGGTGGACCAGTTCTATTCTCAGGACCCGGCTTCAGTTCAGGCCTTTGGAGAAATGGGCCCCTTTTTCGAGGCTCTGTGCAAAATGATACTCCCCTCGACCGATCCGTATTCGCACCCGGATACCTTTGTTTTTGACGAAGAGCGCATGGCCAAGCTTCGATCTGACATGCTCGACGCGATCAACCTAGAAGTCTGCATGCGTCTATACGAAGGGTTGGACAGAAAATACAGATTCAACGATTCTATGTCCGGCGCGAGCGCTATTCCTACACCTATGCTAGCTACACCGTTTTCAGATGCCTCCGGCTTCTTGAGTTCAAGAAATGAAGATGATGGGAGTGAAAGCTGCTTCAACTCTAGGCCTTCTAGTCTAGTCTTTAGTTCCGCTGGTTCGGCACATTCATCTCCTCGCAACTCCTTCATTCTCCCCGTTCAATCATTAACTAGCAACTGCCCGGAAGACCAACAAGCCAAGTCGAGAAACCTTTACACCTCCCTTGTTGCACTTCTTCAAACTTCGCCTGCCAGTTCCCGTTCCGTGTCTCGGTGGAAGGCGATGAAAGATTCATTAGCTTTACAAATTTTCCGATTTACCAACGCGCCTGCTGAGGATCTCCTGCAATTTGAGGACGAGCTCGACAACCATCTTTCCGAGCTCTCGTCTCCGCTTTTCCAGCAAGTGGAACAGTACTACCACTATCACTTGCTTGTGGAGCTTCGACAACGTGTTAAGGACTTCAAGGAACTTACAGGAGCTGCTCTATTCTCAGTCGCTACCGGCGGTCGTCTACACAGCCCTAGCCGCAGTTGGGACGGCCCCCGCGAAAATGCGAGCCGGGAACGTACGTCGCTAGAAAACGCCATCCGGGGGGCGCGGGAAGAGGGCGGCGTCGAGGATATGGCGACGCGTTTAGCTCATATGGGTCTCCTCCATTGGAGAGTCTGGTCGCACCTGGTATACACAGGCGACCTCGAGAATCTGGTACCGATGCCTGACATGTCTATGGCAATCTAGTTGCCGATAGAGTACGCGACGAGACCCGTCAGCTCAGAAAACAAGTCTTCTATTCACACAGAAACACGCTTTACACTACTAGTCGTCTCGTCAACCTTTTCTTCTTTACGATTACGTTTTGAGGCGATATCTAAAGACGAGCCGACACTTTAATACGCACTACACTCCGCTTAATCACCTTCCACCTCGCATTTGATCATTTATCACTTGGGATGCTTTTTTTTTTTTCAATAATCCCGGAACTGGCATTATTTGGCTGTTTGTTTTAGGAGTAAACAGGCTTTTTCTGATATGGTCCTCTGGGGGAGGGGTTTTTGTGACAGGGCATGGAAAGGAGGCATAAGTCAGTTTTTAGATTTGCGCGGCCCTTTTTCCTGTTCTACACATCTATTTGTTGTTGCTTTTTTTTTTTTTTTTTTTTTTTTTTTTTTGGGGGGGGGGGGGGGGGGGGGGGGGGGGGGGGAAAAAATATGAGGCACAGCGGAACACAAGAGGAATAAGTAGCAGGGGGGTGTTTGATATGGGGGCC
>NW_025953038.1:2609918-2725599 GCF_022478825.1 Daldinia caldariorum
TTTCTTTTTTTTTTTTTTTACTTTTAAAATCCTATTTTTTACTCCCCCAATTTTTTTTTAAACAAATTTTTATACCTCGCCCCCCGGGGGCCAATCCAAAAAAAAAAAAAAAAAAAAAAAAAAAAAGGTGCTGCTAGAAACAATTGTATCCTTACCAGGAGGAGCGTCGATATCAAAACGCAGCCACGTCGACAAGCTCAAGTGGTTACCTAGGCAAGGCAGAGACTCATTTTTAACCCAGGTCCTTCTGGCGGTCTTGGAATCTCATAGTCTTCTCGTACCGTCTTCATCATACCCGATCCACAACAACTCAGCAATCAGCGACCGAAGCCTCACCGGCGGTTCGTCCTCGCAGGGCCTGTACCATTGGAAGAAGAGGTACACCAACACTTGGTCGAAGGAGCCCCGCGCGTGTCTCTCAATAGCGCTTTTCACTATCGCGCAGAAGTCGCAGCCGCCGCAGGCGGACTGGGCGAGGCACGGCAGGCCGGGCAGCGAGTCCAGGACGAAATAATCAAGCTTCAGACTGAACTGGTCCGGGTGCTGTTCCGGCGCTGCGAGGCAGACTTCCCCCGTGTCGGAGCGAGCGGCATACGCACCCGGGACGTCGGAGTCGTCGAGCTCTAGAACGCTACATTGCCGGCATAGATTAGCGAGCGGCGGCAGCGTCGTAGTCATTTTTCCTTCTCGGGACGAGATTTGGATCCAAGATACCTTAGGTACCTAGGTTAGGTACGTAATTGTACCTTACCCCGGGGGTAGGTAGCGTCAATGGAACGAGAGGGCTAGGTTGACTGGTTAATCTACCACCTAGTTAACCGCAATAGGAAAAGAAAAGAATAAGAAAATAAGATCTCAAAGATCGTTTCTGCTTATTACTACTCGCATCGAGCTGACTGTTTTATATAGTTACACCAGTTGAAAGTACGTCTGAGCTGACATGAATAGGCACTATTAAGTGCTACCTGACCTAACCTAACCCCGGAAAACACCACACCGTCGGAACATTAAATCGCCCATGATTGGACTATCACACGGCTGCCCCAGCTTGTCACTGTCGTTGTGAGCAATGAAATATTAGCTCGCAATAGTGAGACTGGCGCATATATTGTAAGATATCTATGTTTAATCGAGCTTTCGAAGTGCCCTACTTAATTCCTAATTAGGTGCAGAGTAACAATACAGTCGTGGTTAGAAGAATACTTTCACATTATATGCCTGGTATAGCTTCAATAATACATAGGCGCATACATAAAGTCTCTGCCTACTACCAGACCTAAAATCGCACTATTATATCGGTTGAGAGTCGATACCATCTACCATAATGGTGTTACTTTGGGTACTTCTTATTATGTGATATTATTCATGCAGTAGAAGAGAGAATCAAACTATGTACCAGTTACCCTTATCCAATAAGTCTCGAGTTAAGCCGCGCCCGCGTAGCCATGATAGCTCATGCGATTGTGTCAAAGGAGGTAAAGTATAGTTGAAATACGTACAAGACAAATGGTATATCAAGGTGTGTCCACTTAGGTTGACCACATGTAGGTATTATGTTATGTAGGTACCGTATGATAAACCTTGGGGAATTGCTAAAACATGTAGATCTTATAACAGGTTGGATTCTTCAAACATACCTAGATACGAGGTAGGTACGTAGGTATTTAGGTAGATATTAACATTAAGCAGTAAATGACCAAGTATTAGGTACCTATTAGGGGTAAAACAAAGTATATAACCAAAATGTAGGTAGCATATACACCAACAGACAGTGATATCCTTAGGTCCCAACGTATAAGAAAGTCTAATATAAACAACCCCTTTGAGCATTCCGAAGTCCAACTGAGACGCCAACAGAATACGCACACGATGAAAAACAAATGGAATAGAGGCGTTTGCGGCGGGTAAGAAGCTTTACGATGTGCTCCTTTATCCCATTTCCTCGTGAGATGTAGGCAGTAACTATAGATACGCCTTCACAGTACTAAGAAACATCCCATTCAACATCATCGCGACATAGAGATCACGATCCCCGATAGGATATTGTGAATGCGCATACCGGTAGCACTATCACATCGCGTTGTTGTTCGTGGAGTTAAATAAGAACAAGTGTATGGATCGTTCTCCGAAGCCCACGGCATCGACTTCTCGTTGGGCCGACGTGAACCCCCCATTCACCGCATGTGCTCTATGATTAAAGCTCCTGGGACCATCTTCCGGGTGCCTGGTACGCCATATCTGCAATTGCTGCGCAGATAGATATCCGGGGCGGTGATAGAGCCGATGGTATCGATGCCTTCTGAGGAATCATAGGCACTCGAGGCACGAATTAGCTTGGAGAGGGGCCGCATCGTTGCACAACTGCACAACTGCACAACTGCGATATGACCGGACGTGTGATTCGAGGATCGGTTCCGAAAGAGGGCATAACGGTGGCCCAGAAATTTTCGTATACTGAGAACAATCTCGCATTTGCGCTCTCACGAACCACGTGCACGGATTAGATTGTATCAATTATGACCGATCTTTCCGTGTGGCAGTTATGTGATACGCTGACGTGTTTACCGTGTATTGGCGCCGAATCTATTAAAAAAAAACGAAGACTGAGATAAGAACTTCCGTGTCGATGTGCAGACCACCACTAGAACGGGTAGATGGGACTGATTCAATAGGAACAATTGAGATGCAAGGTAGCACAGATCGGGTAATACAGAGAAGTATTGGCGTGGGCTGGACATGGCGGGATGAGATTTCAACTGTTCAACCGGACTCAATTAGAAGTGAGACGTATGCGACTTCAATCTTAGCGGCGGAAACAGCTTCGGCTCGAGGTGGAAGCGTGACTGCAGCGCTGCTATCATGTTTGATAGGCACCAACGAAGATTTCGGATTGCAAGATGATGCTACATGCCATTGAATGATCCTCCTATGTGGCGTTATAGCCGTGGATCGTGTGCTCGCTCTAGTATGGAACGGGTGCTGTCTTCCGCACCGAAGAGGACGCCTGCATACGCCCACGCCTGGCTGCGTCGGCATCCCTTCTGTTTGAATATGAATTATCACATAGCAGGTAGTGATGGCTTCAACCCCTTCGACGACCGCGTGGGTCTTCCAAGGGGTACGGTATGTAATTTCCTGTTGGCGGAACATCCCTATAGGACGAAGGAGCTGCTGGTTGAGAGGTCCTAGGGGTGCTAGAGTACAATGCTTTGTCGGTAGAACCAAATGTGGTGTCTGTTGGGCCGGTGATGTAATTAGTATGATACCTGTCAGACGGGCTCGGAGGCCCGGGCATCTTTTCGATGTATGGCTTCTTGCTGCTAGAGCGAGCTCCTGGTCTAACGCTGACGCTCGGACTCCGACGGTGGTGACGTGATGAATTAGGCTTCTCTTCCCTCTGTTCCGCATTCTTCCTCATAGAACCTATGGCATCTCTGTGTTTGCTTGTTGATCGTCTTAGTCTGGGGGACGAGGGTTCGCCAGAACCGCCTCTCATGGTACTATCTATGACAGGTTCTGATAGAGTAAAATATCTCTGCCGATAATCGTCGCGCTGGTCCCTTAATTCTTCATTTTCGGTTTTGAGTTCCAGATTCTCTTTTGATAGGACCCTTATTTCATCTTCGAGGTTCTTGTTGAGCCGTTCTAGTCTCGCATTCCGTTCGCATTCTTCACGATACCGCTTTTCCGTGTCCCGGTTGAGTCTGTGGGCTTTGGTTAAATCGCCATTTAGTTCGTCATATTTCTTTTGATATTGTTCGACTTTTTGGTTCGCTTGACCCAGTGCTTCTTGTAGAGCACCGACATTATTGAGTTGGTCTTCGTAGTCCTCAGCTGTGAATCTACGATCAGGTCTTCCACCTAGACTAGCCTGTTCACTAGATGACGAACCCAGACCCGAGTCATCATGACTGCGGTGGCTTTTAGACGACCCCTTCGATGAGGTCGAAAACTTAACACGTCTGTCCGACATATTGTCGTACAAGCTGCGGCTAAGAGCTGCAAGTTCTTGGTAGGCGCCTGTGTGGAGGTTCACGAAGGTGATAAAACGAGGAAGCGCCCGACGAATAGGAATAGTCGACAGATCAAAGTGAGCGGGGTTATAGACAGGAAGGTTGTTGAGTCACCGGGATGATGGCGAATGTTAAAATTGTTAGATATCTTGAGCTTGACCGGTATATAAATCTGCGGAGATTTCTATAATATAAGATAGACTAGGTACCTAAGGTAGTGAGACAAGATCGCCTTACGAAAAGAAACAAGAGTTAAGCAGAGGAAAAGGGAATTGTTATAAAAGACGAGTTAATGGTTATGATTAGCGAATGGCCGGTTGTTGCCTTGAGGTCCGGACAGAATCAGTTTTATGTACCTCACGTATACATAGTATAACACTCACACCACAAAACTAAAGCACGGCAGGTATGGGCAGGTATCTGTACTAAATGAGATGTAGCTGACCGGTTGCCTCTCACATGGAGAGTCATAGGTCTAGGCAACATGGGACGCCAGCCTATATCATCCTTCTCAATGGATGAGCCTCATAATAACTCAAGGGGTCGTCTTACCCGAGAAATCCAAGGGCAGCCGAACCGGGGGAGTGCGCCACGGCGGAAACACTCGTTTCTTCTCCCACACTCACCGTTTAATTGAGAAGGTAATATGCCTTACTGACTACCCGTTTCCCCCCACAGCACGCCACGCAACGCGCAACGCGCAGTGAGGGGGGGTGAAGGACGAAGGACGGGGGATGGGGGATGGGGGGATAGGGGATGGGTACGGGGGAGTGCAGACGAAAAGAAACAAAAAGATAGATCCGGAAGGGTGTAGCACTGTTAAACGGCATCTTTGTACTTCCCTCCATGGGATGAGTTGGAAATGAGACCTGCCAGCTTTACACCGAAAAAAATAGACATATCGAGCAAGTTGCCGTATCCGCCTAATTGTCCAGCCCCCAAAAACAGTTCGCCAGAGATGCGGTCTAGGTCGTAAGCGGTATGTAGGCGCGTTAAGATGGCGTAAGGGTTTAGGAAGGTCCTTCTCATCTGCGATCTTGATTTTGTGTGGTGGTTCTGCGCAACTGCGTAAAAGAGGTACCTTAGAGGTAGGTAGGACTATCTTCGCGTGGGCGTGCAGTGCAGTACGCCCGCAGAAATGCCTACCTGATCTAGCCAGTCATATTGGCCGAATCAGTCCAAACTGACGGCATTGCCTGCAGGCTGGGAAGTTTCTCTCGAATAGCATCTGAAGACCAGACGAGAACCGGCATAAAGATCCGTTAGGAGTAAAAGAGCAAGATGGCATAGCATGATGACTCACATAATGCAGGCAGCATTGAGATGTTACAGGGGGGTGAAGCTTGATGCATTCAATACATGACGTCTGATGATGGTTGATCTTCTGTAAATAAGTCATTGATGGATTTGTTTTTAATTGTCGAAGTTCCTGTCTGCCTGTTTGGTTTGAGAGAAAAATAGGTAACCAATATACGCTAAGCAGCCCTAAAGTACGCTAAGATGGCTATTGCCTAGCAGGGCTGAAAGTGGACGGGGACCCTCGCTGTTACAGTCGGAAGAGGTACCACAGACTACCTCAGTATCGGGTACTTTAGTACCTACCTCTTAGAAAAAAGATTGAAGTCGATGGGGAAAAACCTCTGCGGGGCCATCGAGGTCGCTCTAGAGTCTATAGGTACCTTGTATACATGCATGCACAATGAACCGAAAGGGAAGGTCCACCTGGTACCAGGAAGGTATGTGTCGGTACACATCTGGCTTAGTCACCGTATCTCATCTACTCACCACGAACATACTATGTAGGTACCTTGTATGTAATGCTTGAACACAGCAGAACAGCGGTGCAGCACAGCCACTGCGGCTGCCTTCTTTATTAACGAGTTATAATCAAGGAAAACATTCCTTAAAAAGGTCCAGAACAAATTCAGCCCAAGTTTTTTGATAACGGAACCCCGAAAGCCACTGCCCGCCATCAATACTCAAAACAACCTTACTCAAGCAATAAATGATCATTAACCTAGAGGTTTCTTTCTACACACCATCAGCATCAGTATGTCCAAGTAATCGGTGAACCCTACCACATCCCTTCAATACATTATATTATTATGTATGAACGTGAAGGGGCATGAGCATGAGTTGGCACTTCCACCATGCCGCAACACAGCCTAGGTCGGGTATGTTTTATTATCAAACGAGGCAAACCCCGGGGATAACACGAAAATTCCCGGGTTTAAAGGGTCTCAGGGAACTGAAATCTTCTCCAGTTCGCCGAACGTGAAGAAAAGGACAAATGGAGACAAAAGTGCACTTTTGTTTTTTGGCTTCAAGGACAACCAAACACGAGCAGAAATCCGGTGACACCGATTGCTGAGCTGTCAATCATCGATGATGTTCTTGGTATTACGTACACGCCACTCGGGTCCTACGGCTCATGAGCGATGAGGCCCGGATGGAAAGTTGGCGATAAGAAATATGTTGTATACCCAACATACATCTCAGGGCATCGGCGGGATGTTAGCTTGGTTGGCTGCCAAAAATATCTCTGGTTTATCTGCCGTTTGGGGTTATCTGGTCCGCGGCTGAGAAAACTCCTATTAGGTCATCGAAAGAGCTAGGCAACGTTGCAACCAACCATGCGCCTGGGTGTTTCTCTTCCATAATAATATCCTCCAGCCATCCACCAAAAAAGAAAGAAATCATTCCTCAAACGCGGTTAACCAACGAGTCCTCACTTCTTCCGTCAACATATCCACGTTGACCACCCCCCCGCGTTAGGTAAGACTACATGAAAATCAACAGTGGCGCTGACAGCAGATAGTCTTCGAAGATGCCACATGGCTTAGATAGATAATGATCAATTAATAATTCACCACGACAATATTGGCTAGAGTCAGCATATAGAAAAAGGCACTTGTGAGCTGTGAATATTTCTATTAGTCCAATATATTACTCTCCTAAGTATTTAATATACGCATCGCTAAGCTTCTGAGGTAAGCATACTCTTCTACAAGATAACATACGCGTGTACGACTTCTTTCTTGAACGCGAAGCTACCTACACTTTGGTGTTGTGCTCGTAGGGTGGAATCTTGTGATTCAGGGGTTAGGGGCCTCCTATTCGCCTCTCACAAGTCAACCTCGTTAAGCAGTAACACCGTCAACTTCTCACTGCAATTACGAGACACTCAACCATAGGCACGCCCGCTTCAACGGTTTTTAATCTGGGCAGAGGCTTGACGTTGAGCTACAGATGACAACAATCAGGGACATTGAACGCGTATTCGTAATTTTTGCCCGCCGGTGTATGCACGACAGATGAGCCCGAACAGAAGACGCCCGCCCGATCAAAACGCAAAAGGGATTACGTGCGATAATGTGCGGTAATGACGGGGTCAAGCCTGGGTAATTGCTCAATTCGGGTATTATGTTTCGGTCAATTAGAGCGGCTATCGCGGTAGTTCCCATATGATAATTAGGTAGATAGTTCAGATCGAAGTCTTACGAGAGAAGGGAGCAGCCCAACCCAACCTGTCAGCCTGAAGCCATATCCACAGGCTCAATCACAAGCTTGTCGGGAGCAATACCATCATTCTCCTAATATTTTCTTCTGAGATGAAGATTCTAGGCTAGGTACCTGACAAATATACCGACTTGTGACAAACTGCCCTAGTTCCCTCCAAGTCACAGTGCCCAAGGAAGTACAAGCCAACGGGTGTTATGACAAAGGAAATGCAGCGAAGTGAGGGTATCGTAATTTTCAAAAGAGACAGCCGTAGAGCCGGAACCAAACGCTAACCATCCGTCGTAAATAGGAATAGGATGTGACATCCGTACAACTCTCCCGTCCAACCCCTATCTATCCCTTCCCCTCGTGGTAACCTGGGGAATACCCTCCAAATAACAGGTGAGTAACTAACAATGCAAAACTACAAGAATTAAAGTGCACGGGCGGGTTGAAATCCAATCTTGTGATAGAAACAGAGCTTAGAAGATGTCGAAGCATTCTTCCATGATGTAGTACAGCTAAATTCATAGAACCTTAACCCCCTCCTAATCTAGACCGCCGAAGGGAAATGTAGTAGTGAAAGTGATATCGCTCTATGAGCCTTACACAAAACTGTAGCGGCGACGAGCAGGAATCGTAGTTTCGTACCTCCGCAGCATGTGGCACTGCTCGTCGATCAGGGCGTCCTTTTCGTCGAGCTCTCTCAGGCGAGCCGCGAGGTCGCGCCGCGCCCTGTCGAGCCGGCCGGTAACCTCATCCACGGTCTTCTGGTAGTCGTCGCGCCTCTTCTTGCTGCACGCGGCCTTGTCGGAGATCCGCTGGTGCAGCGCCGAGATGGTCTCCGTCATGACGCCGACCCGCTTGTTCAGGGTATCGTTATTCCTCCTGAGGTCCAGGAGATCCCTGTCCTTCTGCTCGACCTCCAACTTGAGCGCTTGCACCCGCCGACGGAACCGCTCCGTGGCCTCGGCGTCGAGGTTGCGTGTTCGTCTCAGCTCCTCGATCTCCTCGATCATCTGTTGGTTGTGCGAGAGCAGGCGGCTGTTCTCCTGGGTAGAGGCTTGGAGGTCGTTCTTCAGGGCCTGGTTTTCGCGGGTGAGGACGTCGTTTCTCTCCATCAGGTCTTTCTTTTGTTCGCGCATGCTATTCCATTTCTCGAGGGGGATCTCAGCGCAGCCGTCGAAGCATCGGCTTCGGTATTGGTAACGAGTGCGGTGATCATGATGATGCGAGAAGGACTGCGAACGTGTGAAGGGCTGTCTACCGGGGTGGTATGTTCTAATACAGTATTCCAACATCTGGAAAGCTAATGAAACACCCTTCTATTAGAGGACAAAGGCAATGTGGGTGAAGCTAAAGGTCAACGAGGCAAATATGAGTTATGAGTGGATGAAGAGTGAATTTTGGTTTGCAGATCGTAGATGCAGCAGCGGGAACTAGTGAAATATGAAAACGAATAAGGAGAGATAGACAAGCCAAGATAGGCTTGATCATTACGCGGTAGACTTCATTATAAGTATATTATATCAGGCATCAACCTCAAAGGGCCTCCCCGCGAGGCTATGGTGGGGATAAGGACGCCGCGTATGAGTCTAAGGTCTAGATGTTTGATATCACGAGGCATTGTCGGCGAACCTCATGGCCCACACAGTTGACAAGAACTGTAGAGAGGGGGAGGCGGGTGAGATGTGCACTTTAGATTCTGATTCATGGGGGGACGGGTGGACGGGGGGTCTTTCGAGGCCAAGTGCACGCAGTGTAAGGTGACGCCGAAGGTAAACAAACTACGTCTTCCATATTAGCTTCAAGCAGGCTGTATAACAATAGCATGTTGACCGAAACGTCATTAGGCATGAAGCACCTGAAAGCTCGGAGACCTCAGTTGACTTTGATTTGACTACTGTGTCTCAGGGGAACATAGGTTAACTCAGGTCACTCGACGGAATAACCGAGAAACTCGAGAAAAAAAAACACATGGCCTAAAGCTAGGTTAGTAAGTAGAAATAATAATTAGTTACCTATTATAGCTAATAGTTTAAAATTCAAACGAAAATAGATATATTTCCCAACTTGATAAGGATATGCCCGATATGCCCGAAAGAGTTTGCGAGCCAAGGGGAAGATGAGAGATGTCACGATATTGATTGGTACTATGTATTGGGGAACATTGAAGATGGAAAAGAGGCGCGTCCTTAGCGACCAGGTCCGCATTAATCGTGCATAATGCATATGTAGACGCGGGTTGGTGCATACGAAACCATGGGGAGCGGCCATAGTAAGAGCCATTATCGTTATGTATTGTACCTATGTACCGCTTTAGGCAGCCAATTAGAGGGTAAAGCCGCTTGATGCCAGATGGATTAATCGGTACGTACCTGTTTTATCATGCGCACAGACTCTCAGCTGATCGATTATGATCATCTTAAAGCGAAGGTTGACCCGATGGACATAAAAAGGAACCCTCCTCCCACCCTTCAGCTCAGCCCCATCCCAGTCAAGATTGATTTCCTTTTAGAGGTCACCAGCCGCAATCATTCATGATATGTTTTTAGGTTTTTGAATCCTTCTACGAAAAAAAGATAGTGTGTGCTTAAATTAAAAAAACTCTCATAACTCTCATAAGAGGCCTCACATTCCCCTCTTAACTCTAAGGCACTTGAAATCAACCCTTCTACTTACACTTCTTATTTCACTTATATCCAATCTCAATCTCAATAGTCTTAACAGTCTTCAACTCGTAAGATAATCTACGTCTACATAATCCGAATATTACTTATTGCGCAAGCTTTTTTTCATGAGACTCCATTTAGGACCTAGGTCCATACCAAGGAAATAACACAGGGTATTAAGACGACAGCGTTAGGTATTATTCTCACTCTCACTCTCACTAAATGGCCCCCTTGTCAGCAGAGTTCCGTTTTCAGACGGCAATCTTGTGACTTGCACAGTAACTTAGTTGCACCCTCTTCCCAACAAGATGGTATCTAAGGTAAGTCTAGTTTGATTTAAAATTAGATACTCAATGGACTAGACCACCTACCTAAGTCAGGTAGGTAGAGGTAGGCATTTAAATAAATCGAAGCTAACCAATATTTCTCATATTGACCGAATGTCACTTTATCGATTTTCGCCAGCCAAACTGACGTATTCTATTAAAATAATCATCTAATATTTACACTAAGATAATCCTCATGGATACCTTAAAACCGTACCTACTACCTCCTGCCGTAAGTATTATCAAAACACGCCACTATCTACTCTGATTAGGCTGGTCAGCGTCCGGCATCACTCTTACCCAGCCTCCGCCACAAGCCTCTTCGAGAGTCATCGGCCTGACCGTAAGCAAGGCTGAGAGTGTCAAAGTTACCTAGTCGAACGTTTCTGTAAAAATCCATCCTAAGACAAGGTACCCAAGGGCGCCCAAATCAGGCGGCCCAGGCAGCAGGGCATATCGGTTCATTAGTGTGGAATTCATCTCCAAAGCTGCCATTGTGGCAAATCCTTTAGACGGATACCTGAAGTCCTTCGAATTTTATCTAGTAATGCTTATCATATGACATGGGGGACAGAAATGTCAGAACTATTAAGACATATATGGTGCCTAGAAGAACATTTCAAAGGGGATAAAGGAAACCACTAGTAGCGAATTAGTTAGAAAATGAAACCAGAAGAATCAATACTATCATTCTAAGGCGAGTTGTTGCGAGGAACTACACCATCGTCGAGCAGGAGAGTAAGAGGGTGTTAAGCTGAGTTAGATCGCCTATTCAAATTGAAGGGATAGTCTAACCATGCCTAAACAATACAAAACAAGTAACCTCCATAACCTTCATCCGATTATATCAAAAGAAGGAAGCTATGTTGATAGAAACATGTAACCCTTTTGATACTAGCCAGCAACGGAGAATGGCATCAAGACCCGAGTTCCCTGGATAGGTCAGACTCAATAGATAGAAAAGGACAGCTGAAATATTCATCAGCTTTGCCTCATAAACATACATGTATGTAGGTATGTATCCACAGGTCTCGAGCTAGCCTCATGGGCGTTGAATGGGGTGTGAAGAAACATAAGAAACGCTATCTTGTAAAGGGAAACTTTAACCGGTTACCTTAGATGTTTTCTACGATTTAGCTTCTGCGCTCAGTAACAGCATAGGATATATAGGTACCTAAGGTAATTGACGGTGCATATCAACAGTTTTCTTGCTAGAAGGGCGAAAGAGAAAAGTTAGGGAAAGGGGACTTAAAGTTATGCGTACGCAGGAAAGTGAATGAATTTCAAATATAGTAATATTAGGTTAGGTACTTAGATAAAAGAAATTGGTTGTTAAATAATATCTCTATCCAGTCAATCCATCTTGAGGCACACTTTATGATAATATGAGGTAGGCTTATTATTATGAGCAAACCATAAGTAAAACCAGTCCATCTCATTATTTTTGAAAACTAAACTCATAAGGTGGAACGCGGTAACTATTGTCCATATTAAACCTTTAGAAGTTTGTACTCAAAATGAAATCCAGAAAGTCACCAATAGTAAATAGGAAGCTGAACTTGACTTTTTGAAATTTTTACTTTATTTCATCAATGGGCATACACCACAATAGGGCAGCTAGCTAAGCAGCGGATGTTAATACATGTAGGAACCAACTCTCCTAAGACCTTATTTGACCACGTTCCTTGAGCCCACAGGTATTTCGTTACACATGACAACCTAGGATTGGATATCGTATAATCCCCAAAACACGCTCTGATATTTAATTTCACATTTAAACTTTGGCACCCGCCACTTAGTACAACGGACCACCCAGTCTGATGGACACGGATTTGCTTTGTGTGTAGTTGGCGAGCGCTGCCTCGCCCAATTCTCGGCCAATGCCGCTTTCCTTGTAGCCGCCACTGTTGACGTATATTAGTAATTATTCAGAGAGATTCGGGAAAGACGGGTTACTTACAATGGCAGTTGGTGGTGAAGAAGATTGTAGCCTGCGTAGGAGTGGCGCTTTGTTAGCACATGTACTTGTTTGAGAAGAAAAAAAAAAAACCCTGAGAATGAGGGAATACATACTGTTCACCCAGATGGTACCGGCACGTAGCTCATTGCTGACTCGGAGAGCAGTGTTGAGGTTGCTAGTGTGTACGGCAGCTGCCAGTCCATAAGAGCTGTCGTTACCTAGATGTATGACTTCGTCTTCGGTCTTAAACTTGGCTACTGCTACAACAGGGCCGAAGATTTCCTCTTGCATGATCTTCATGTCGTGAGTGACGTCGGTGAAGATTGTTGGCTTAATGAAGTAGCCCTTATCGCCGTGGCGCTCACCACCCGTCGCAAGAGTAGCGCCGCCCTTCTTACCCTCCTCAATGTACCCCATGATACGGTCATACTGAAGCTTGCTGACCTGGGGACCCTGGAATGTATTCTCGTCGAAAGGGTCACCAACGGAATTGGCCTCCGCTCGCTTCTTGAATGCTGCAATAAACTTGTCGTAGATTCCTTCTTGCACGTAAACTCGGGAACCAGCGCAGCAGCATTGACCGTGGTTGTAGTAGATACCGAAGTTGACCCAGGAGATTGCCTGCTCAATGTCTGCATCGTCGAAGACGATGTTAGGAGACTTTCCACCGAGCTCCAAGGTAACCTTCTTGAGGTTGGATGAAGCAGCAGCCTTCATGATGGCACGACCGACAACGGTGGAGCCGGTGAATGCGACCTTGTCGACATCCATGTGGGAAGCGATAGCAGCACCGGCTATTTTGCCGAATCCAGAAATGATGTTAAGAACTCCAGGAGGGAAACCTGCCTCCTTGACGAATTGAGCGAAGACGAGACCAGAAAGGGGCGTTTGCTCGGCAGTCTTGAGAACAACAGTGTTTCCAGTGCAAAGAGCAGGTCCGATCTTCCAAGCCAACATCAACAGGGGGAAGTTCCAGGGAATGATTTGACCACAAACTCCGATCTAGATACAGTTAGTATTTTCGCTTTCATAAACGCACACTTAGAGCTCCGACGTACCGGTTCTTGTCTGGTGTAATGGAAAGATTCGTGGTTGATATCGATGGTTTTACCCTCGATCTTGTCAGCCCAACCACCGTAGTATCTGACGGTACCAATAACGGCATTGACGTCACCCCTAGCCATGGAAATAGACTTGCCATTGTCGAGAGATTCGACTGCGGCTAATAGGTCTATATTCTTCTCTAGAATGTCTGCTAGCTTCAGCAGGAGGATACCTCGCTGCTGAGGGGTGGTTTGGCGCCACGAGCCGTTAAAAGCTTTACGGGCTGCGGCTACTGCAATGTCTACATCTTTCTCCGTAGCTTCAGAGACGGAGCAAATGACCTCCTCAGTAGTAGGGTTAATGACTTCGAAGGTCTTCTTGTCAACACCCTCAACCCACTCGTTGTTGATGAACCTAGTCCTGTTAGTGGATGAACATATACATGACATATATGGATGAAATCCTCAAGTGATGACTTACAAACCAGTCGGCTGGGTATATTCGCCAGTGATAGGCGTCTTCAGCTGCACAGAGAGAGGCATGGTGATGGTTTTAGAGATGGTTGTTTGTTCTATGCAATGCGTAAAATAAGTAAAGAGATTTGATATCGACCTGCGAGATTGTATACTTATTTATACGCTGCAAATGTGAGTGTGAAGGATAAGTGAGAGATAATGTGGAAGTTATTCCTTGATGCTCAACGGCGGGTTGAGTTATGTTATATGTAAGTTCGAGAGTGGGGAAGAGGGGAACGGGGGAAAGGGGTCCTTTACGGGTCTTTGCACCCTAGGTATTGTATATAGTAGGTATTGTATGAATCTACAACCTAATACCTTGTTAAGATAAGGCGGGGTAATTTGTTTAACGTTGTCATTACGCGTGGAAGTGGCGAGGGGAAATTGAGCGGCTACCCCAATTGTACCTCTATGTAAGATCCAATTGTTAGTAGTGCCTGCTGATATGTAACTAACATATAGCAATTTCCACTCTCCCGGACGCATGGGGCTCTTTCTGGGGCAAAGCCAAGAAGATGTCGTCTTTGGTTTTCTGGTTTATGGGGGAAGGAGTTGCAGGAGTTGAGTTTACTGGTCACCTGAACGCCAAGGTCTTGTCACACTACCACAAGTGGTTCCTATCTGAACTAACGACAAAGCTGCCCAGGTGCTAATATCATCCTAACATTAGGTACCTACCTAAGAGTAGCAACAGGTACCAACTACGAAGTATATACGTCAGGGTTGATTGGCTTTGAAATAAGTTGTACCTGAATTGATGTCTCGGGTACTTCACCCCGCACTTAGAAGATATCTACATAATCTTATTTTATACCAAGGTTAGGTACTATCTACACTAGGCATACCTGATATGCAGAACACATTATCGGAGATAGGTATGAATGCATCGGCATCTACCAACATTTGACAATTGAACGTCCTGACGTCGTACCCGATCTTTTTTTCTCTCTTTCTTTCTTGAATGTCGTAAATGAAGTTACCCACACACATAACACAAACACATCCACCAATACTTACTATGCAGTGGGTTATACTACATCCAAATTTCCCCTAATGAAGAAGGGGGGAGACAATTTTGCCACCTTAAGTGGCCAGCCCCCGAAGGCCCCCGAAGGCCTGACCGCATTAGCTTCAATGTTCCTTTGCTTAGAACCTCTGTGAGGCTTAGTGTCCCCCGCATTGTGGAGGAATTGTATCAGTTTAGGTACTTACCAAAGGACAATACCCCCGAACTTGCAGATGAAGCAGCACCGTGTAGACAACACCGATTCGATACGGGTTAAGGGAAGCTTATTTACGGGATCAAAGAGGAGCCGCACAGCTCAAAGCTTACATGGTATATAGGTACAAATCCATACAGAGCTGATAAGTCGAATGGGGGCTTACGGTTGCCTATTTCGATCTTAAATCTTAAGATAAAGCCTCAACGCCGCCATGGAACGCTATGTTACCGCACCCATTTTTTTTACACCTGGGTCTATAGCGCGTCAATTCTATTTGTTGATTGGTTGGCCGGAAGGTCATATGTTAGCCACCGCGATCGGGGCATCTCAACAAGAACGGAACACGCTGACACGTTGGGTATACGATCCTAAGGTCGAACGGAGAGACGGACGAATCAACCAATAACGCGATTTCGTGTAACATTTCTATAGAAACAAGGGCTCCGCAATCTCCGGATAAGGGGAATTTTGATTTTATTTTGGATGCTCGGCCCTTGTTGTTCATCAGTCTATCCGCCCGGTGATCCCGTACCCCCCACTTAGATATCTGGGGACCCCACGCACTATGTATTTATATTATTTACACCATGTGCACCATGTGACACTATTGTTGAACTTGACCGCTTGAAGACGGATATTTGAAGATGGATAACTCCGGTATAAAAGAGTGTACCTACTTAAAGTACCCGAACGTACGAGTTAACAACAATAATTACGTGTCTCCTTCATTCAATTTTAACTTGCTTATTGTTTTTGATTTAACGATTATTTATTTTTAAGCTGATAAGTTCTTTGCTCGTTCTTGATAAATATGTTTTAAGGATGATCCAATGGCATCTCAGTTGAATGTCATCTCGGCTTAAAGGATAGCGAGCTCCATAACCACCTACCTTGAGGGACTCTTCGCAATTATTCATACAGGTATTCTTGATTCTGCCAATTTCGGTTTGTCACAAGGTCACGTCGGATGAAAAATCACCGGTACAAGATATTTAAGGGTTAAGCTTATAATGATGGCTACCTACCTCTTAGCTAGTTGTGGTATATGATATAACGTATCCTTCGTCTTTCAAGGTAGAGGTATACTTTGTTGATCGACTAAAAATTAACTCTGATAAAGAAGAAGAATAGTCCGGGTGCCAACGGAGCTAAATTCAATTGTGATTTTCTTCAACGTCGCACTCGTTCTCTTTCGGTGGACGCTATATAGGTAGGTACCGTATCTTGAAAAACGTATGTGTCGCCTTCGAAGTAGTGACCTATTTTAGCTGCATGTAGGGATCGTATTCGAGACACCATCACTCGATCAGGATTATAATTGAACTACCGTTCTTTGAAAAACAATGAGTTCCAAAGACCCCAATTGCCTGAAGGTTACACGCTAATATAGTACTGAGATGGATTAGCTGATGTTATCCAAGTTATAATCTGAGCCTCATCCAGTGCTATGACATCAAGCGTTAGCTGAGCCCCATCCTCATCGAAGATCCCATATGGATTGAACTAGTTATGGGGGTAACCAATTATGATTTGTCTTGGTCGCCGGCTTCATATTATAGATGTGCTGTTGAGAATTTCACATGCTACCACATAAATAGGAAGAAATAAACTTTCGAAACTTAATAATTGGTTGTGATATATGATGAAATGTAATATAAGCTTTTCAAGGAGAATAAAGAATAATATCCGACTGCTGATTTCTTCTTCTTGCGTCTTCTTTCAAATGAACAAGGTATATGTTATAATGTTATAAGTGAGTACCTAACAATATGCGCAAAGCCAGAATTTATTTATTTTCCAATCTGATTTGCAATTCATTGTCTTGTCAGACTTGGATGCACTTTAAAAATTTGGTGTTTACCTAGAGAAATAAAAGGGTTTGAAGTTGCGTTTGTGTATCGGATTAATCTAAAGTTCTTGGGGCAAGAAATGAGGGCAAATCTTCTTATCTTATCAGGACGCTTTGGCCAAATTTTCTCTGGTATCGTTATCTGCCACTATCAACTATCAACGCCTTAAGAAACATCAGATAGGTACCATCAAGACATTAAGCTTATTTTACTTTGCCGACGGCAGCAGCTACCAATTGCTTCACCATTGAGTTCCAGCGCAAATGTACCTACTATCGCTTACAGAAAGTTGACCTATGGCTGATGTCGCTGAGGCTATTGCGGCGGCCATTGCTGCTGCCGCGCCACCGACTAGTGAGTTACCTAAAGTTCAAACAATTCAAAGTTGAAACAATTCAAACTTTTTTTTATTTCTTTTCTTTTTACGCCCCCCTTCATTTATGACTTCCAATGGACTTGGATTTTAACCTAACCTGATATTCTTGTTGAAACCTGCCTGGTCATGTTGGCTCTACTGACGCCGATGGATAAAGGCCCTACCATTAAAACCGAGGTAGGTGATGCTATGGTCCTGGATCATGCACCCGAACCGCCCCAGTCACCTTTAAAGAGACCGCGAAGCCCCGACGAAGATGGCGATCAACCGAGAGACGAAAAGCGACCCAAGATAGAAAACGAAGGGGCAAACGAGATGGATGAGATTGCCCTCTTGGTCCAGCAAGCCCAGGCCGAAGCTATGCAACACTTCCAGTCGGAACCTGATAAAGTTGACGATGCGCCCTCGAATGATATAGACCATTTCCACAACATATCCAATGATATAGCCAACGGCCTAAACCAAGATATACACCACGATGTATCAGGGCTCGATGCGGAATTCGAACAGCGAGCGCCAAGTCCCGTTGACAATCCAGAGCCGCGCCCCGAGTCTCTATGGAGTAACCCTAGGGATTTCACGCGACGGAAGCATATCATACCGGCACTTGGTAGTCTAGTGAGTGAAATCCGGCCCTGTTTGCTCATGGTAGCGCGACTAAGGATTTTCAGGCTGTCGACATCATTACCGCATGGTCTGAACAATCCTTAGAGGATACAATTGCCACTCTAAGCGGTGATTCCGACTCGGATATCGCGAAAGAGTACGCCCTATTAAAAAATGCCTTCGATATTCAGCGGAAGCAACTTTCCGATACACATCCACTGCTATACCCCGAGCACTTGAACGTTACCAGTCAGACCCGAGAAGTGATTAGGATAGTGAATCTTGCAACAACATGCGCAAGCGTTTTTGGTACCAACGAGCTTGGTTTAGAAGAGGTTAATGACCATTTTCTGCGGATATTCGTTCCAGAGAACCATGAAGTACCCCGCGACGCGGCAGAATTATATATGGGCCTCAAGACTCAGATTTTTCTTGCTGTGCTCGAAAACGAACAAGAAAAAGCTAGGGATCAGTTTCTAGACGACCTCTTTGTTACGAGGTTGGAGAGTTCTCTACAAGAGCACCACCCGAGTCTTCCCTTGACGACTGCTGAGCATGAATTTATTGAAAATGCCAAAGCGCGGAAAGCAATGCTCTTGAATGAGTCTGCCGATATGGACAGTATTCGTATGTTTATTATGTCTAATTAAGCTTACAGATAATGATTCTAACAAACCCCTAGAAGCGCTCAGTAAACAGTTCACATATGAGGCCTTCCTTGATAGCCTAAGCACGTTTCTCAATGACCACATAGAGAGTATCAGAACCCAAGGTACTGGAACGGTGGAGACCACAACAGCGGTGGAGGATATCGTGCAAGACGAACATGCTGGCCAAACCCTAGACGAGACTTTTGACATCAATGCCATGATTGCTGAGGCCTCGAGGGCGGCGCAGAGCGCTTTAGAGACAGGTGGAGAAGAGTCTCATGAATTGGATGATCTCTCGGCATTTCTTGCAGAAAATGTTTCTAAGGCGGTCGAGCAGGCAAAAGAAAGCGCCACAAGCACAGAACTACCATCTGCTATCGCATCCGCGGCGGAAAGTGCCTCAAGGGCGACTATGTTGGCTTTACAAAGCATTCAACAGAACCAGTATCACCCTACAACACTCCCTCAAGCTTCTGGTAGGTTCAGTGATATCAATGGCGAGAGAAATGACCGCTCATCTAATGTAGCTCAAGCGCCCGCAGCTCCAACTCAGAATCACAACACCTACCAAGCTCAGCAGACGCAACAGACACAGCCACAACAGCAGTACTACCATTACCAGCAACAGCATACAGCTAATGGGATGCCTTCTTATCAAACGGCAAACGATCATCTTCCTCCAAATCAAAGCGACTCGACACCAGCACTCTACGAGCGTGCCCGACAGGCGGCGGCAGCTCGGTCTTCCACTCATGCACGACGGGAAGGTTCGCATTCTACCCGACGTCCCTGGAGTCCGGAGGAAGAGAAGGCGCTTATGATGGGACTCGACATGGTTAAAGGCCCTCACTGGTCGCAAATATTGTCACTTTTTGGACCAAATGGATCCATTAGCAATATCCTTGCTGATCGTACCCAAGTCCAATTAAAGGACAAAGCTAGGAACCTAAAACTTTTCTTCCTCAAGACGAATTCAGAAATGCCGTACTATCTCCAATGCGTTACCGGCGAGCTGAAGACTAGAGCTCCTACTCAGGCAGCCAGGAAAGAAGCTGAGGAGAAGGCAAGACTCAACTCGGAGGAACAACAAGCACACGTGAATGGTATCTTAACATTGGCGGGCGGCCTACAGAACAATGCTCCCCCCAGACACAGCCCTTCAGCAGGAGTGCCTAGAGGCGCAACGCCCAGTCAGGCGGCGTTATCTCACCCTGGATCGCAACCAGGAACGCCGAGAATCTCGCATCAATCCATCCAACAGTCTACGCCAATACCATCCTCTCTACCTCGCCCTGTTATACCCGCCCCACAGCCAGTTAGCCTCCCTACCTTCACATCTTTGTCCCATTACCACACACAGTCACATGTCTCTCAGACCGAGCGACAACCTACTTCTATAACGAATACCCCTACATCTCCAGCAATGGCTCCGACAACGACTCAAGCCGCTGCTGCCGTGTCGCCGCCCATCATGGCTTCAGCTACGACCGGTACCTCAGAAAGCAATGAAGCGGAGAAGAACGAACTCAGCAGTGTTGACGTGGCTGTGCTTGGTTTGAGAGCCGCTTTAGAGAGAGAACGAGAAAGAGAAAGGGAAAGCGAAAAGGAAAGGGAAAGAGAAATGGAAAGAGAAAGAGAAAGAGAGAGGGAACGGGAAAGGGAACGAGAGAGAGAAAATGACGCGCTAGCTGCTGCTGCCGCTACAACTTACTCTGATGAAGGAACAATACCCTCTACTAATTCTGCTACACCCGCGGCTACGTCGACTGAATAGGACCCAGTTCTAATTGACGGGTGCGGCTTGTGTTAATTTCTAGGTAGAACTTACGAGACTTATGTTTTGCGTGATTGATACCCCTGGGCGGTGTTAGCGATTTGGAGACAGCACGAAAGTCAAGGCATGGCTAGGCACAAACAGTACATAGTTGCTATAAACAAATGAAAAAGTCAACCATCCAAGTTGTACTGACTTCTGAGTGCGGATTGTGTTATACAAGTTCGCTTGGATCCGCCCCGCGGGCCGCAACTACTCAGCCTTGGATACGGATACGTGCGGCTTTATGATGCACTCTACCGAGAAAGAGTATCGGGCAGTCTTCTAGAAGTTCCTGTCGCTCGCCATACTAGTTGTTTCTTTGTTAACTAGTAATATGATATGTTAAAGAGGTACACGTGCAAACATATTAGGTAGGTAGGTAGGTAACTGGGATATCATTATACAATGACATCTTGCCAGTCAAAGTCTCATAATCGTAGCACTGGTGTCTAAGAACCTTGCACCTAATTCAGCCTTATGCTTACCTGAACTGTCTAAGAAGGAAACGGGCCAACCGTGTATTAGTCTGCAGTCGACTTGAGCCGCAGCCTGACTTCTTGATCTTGGGTAGACATGAGGGGGTGACTATGATTTACGTAGGGGTTATATCTGCTCTATATAGTAGACGATCCCACTGATGGTTAAGGCGTGTATCACACGATTAGGACCGATATAGAAGAGAATTCAGCATGTAACCCTCCCGTACTGGTCAACTCGGCTCTCGCCTTTGGCTAACAGGTCTTATTATCAAGCAAAGTACCTGAGGCTTATAACACAGTCGAACGTAGCAAACGGGCTCCAAGATATAACTAGTATCGGCCGGTATAGAGTTCCTAGCTCTTCGGGAACCTACCGGACAAAACGGACATCGTGGCTGGGGCGCAGTACCTACACACACATTTCGAAATGTTTGATTGTCTCAATGAGTTGCCTCGCGCTTTTCCGACGTCCGTCGAACACGTCATGCGCGTTTTTTTGGGGCTAGGATTCGCCACGTCGACGCCTATCCGTTCCGCTGTTTGGGCCTCCGGTAGAAGGGCGGAGGGGGAGAGCTCGATATATTTGCCTTCGAAGTCCGTACTGAGTCGAAGAATGTCGTTTGACTTATTTGTTACTCGGACCCGTCAACATCTTATCCCTGGAGTACCTAGAGCGGTACGGTAACGGCTTTATAAGATAGAGCTGCTCAGACACACACACACACACACACACTCTCTCTCTCTCTCTCTCGTTTCTGGAGTGTGGCATCAACAGAAGCAGCAGTGAGAGAAGAAAGAAAGAGAAAAAAAAGGCATGGCGTTGTCGCCCTGGCAGCTGTGCTTCCACGCGGACCTCAAGTGCCGCGTGAGAGCCTGCAGCAACAAGAGAATCGTCACGGGCAACAACGCGGCGACGGTGTCCTCGCCGTATTGTCGACAGCACGCGTGTACCGTGTGTCTGAAGTTCAAGACGCGGTTTAAGCGCGGCCACGGGGAGGAGAAGATCTGCCATCACCGTGAGTTGTTGTGTCCCATCCCCCCTCCCCCCCTTCCCCTGGGGTGTTTTTACCCCTTTAATACACAGGTATCGATCGGGAGGACTAGGAAGACCGGACTATGAAAAGCGGTATTCTGTTGTTTTTTCCCTCTTTTTTCTTTCTTTTGGGAAAAGGAAATATTAGAGGTATCTAAGCAAAACAAGATGGCCAACGTCTTCCGCCTTTTAGATCGTTGCTGCAAATTTGTCGAAGCGGGCCGCCGGTGCCCCTGTCCGAGAAAGGGGCACGATCCGCGGTTCCCCTTTTGCGCCGAGAAACGTTGGTCTCACCTCCCGCTGTCTGCCTAGATTCAACAAAGATCCCTACCTTAGGTTAGGTAGGTACCTAGGTTATATCGTTTTGTAACTAATGCTCGACTTTGCTCTAGACGGCTGTGCCCTCGCCGAGTGCAAGGAATCGCGGTGTCCGAAGAAGAGCTCGCCGTATTGTAGTAAGCACGCCTGCAGCGTTAAGGACTGCGAGCAACCGAGGCAAAGCCCGGGTTTGGTATGTTTTACTTGAAGTTTTCTTTTCTTTTTTTTCCCTTTTTCAGATTTAAAAGAAATGTGTGCGTGAGAGAGTGAGAGAGAATGGTCACCTTACTCCATTGCGGTATATATATATACCTAACACCTGCCTACTCCTACCACATCAACCCAATTCCAGGTACCTAATATAGGTAACAAAACCATTACCGATGCCCAACTAACCCGTCATCCTCAACCCAGTGCTGCCGCCAACACACCTGCCACGGCCGGGGCTGTATCAACTGCATCCACCCCTCTTCCTCCCCGCCGTCACCATTATCCACGGGTCGCGACCCCCCGTACTACTGCCACGGACACCAGATCTGCCAGGCCGACGGCGGATGCGAGTCCCTCGTGTTCCATGACGTCTCCCACCGCCCGGCCAAGTACTGCTTCCGCCACTTCTGCGCCGCGTCCGCGGCCTGCGAGGGGCAGCGCGTGGAGGGCGACGGCGCGCAGGCCGTAAGTACATAGTATAGCATAACCATCTTTTTTTCCACTCCCTCCATCCCTTTCCCCTTCCCCTCCTCTTTTCTTTCCTCAGCTTTTCTTTCCTTTCCTTCGTCTCTTGATTCGTTTCGTTCTCTTTCTTTTTCTTTTCTTCCCTTTTTTAAATTTTTTTATTATTAACAAAACTCCCAAACCCCAGTGCCGCGAGCACTCCTGCGCCCTGCACCCGACGTGCGCCAAGCCGCGCGTCGACCCCGTCCGCAGCCTCTTCTGCGAGGACCACGCGTGTGCGGACCCCGGCTGCCGGAAGCAGACGTACGAGGGCGGGACGGGAGGCGGAACCGGGAGCCGGGAAGGAGGCAAATGGTGCGCCGACCACATGTGTCTGCTGGCGCTGCTCCGGCAAGCGGACTGCGAGAACCGCCGCGAGGGCACGGCGGCGAATCCGCTGTACTGCGCCGACCACGGGCCTTGTGCGCGACGTTGCCCCAGAGCCGGAGTCGGGGTTGGCAGCGTGGGTGCGGGTGCGGGTGCGGGTTGTCGAGGCGGGATGATGTGTTTTCGCGCCTCGGCGGCTGCAGTGATGGCGGGAGGCGAAAGAGGAGGAGGTCGTGTTGGTGGTGGGTTTTGCGCGTGTCATAGTGCTGGAGATGGTGGCGATGACGGCGGCGACGAAGACGACGACGATGATGATGAGAGTATTACGGACCATGGCGATAGGTGTGTAAATGGTTCTGGTGGTAGTATAGGAGGTTGTGTCCGTGGGGGGACATGTGACTGCGACGATGGTGTAAAGGGACAGTAAAAATTGAAATTTGAAGACACCACATTGAATTAGAAGTACCTTAGACAACTCGATACAGAAAGCTTTGATTGACTTGACAATCCCCTATTTTTTGCCTACTAACTAAACCGAAAAGGAATACTCAATATGGGTTAAGGGCATAGGGCATAAATGCTGAAGCATTTGGAATTCCATCGTGTACACTCAATGAATAACATCGTCTTGTATTCACTGCGTAAACTCTTTAGATAAGTCCCTTCGTACCCTGATATTTCCCCTAATAATAATACAGCCTTCATAACCTATGATTCCCCCGGCGCCAGGCAGCATGCGGCATGCGTGGCTTGTAACCAATAAACACCTAATAACCGTAAAGTCCCGCCGTAGCGTAAAAGCAAGTATACGAGGTAGCAAGATGAAATGTCATTACATTACATTGCAGTCCTTATCTTTTCCGCCTCCCTCTGATGTGGCGGGATTTCCAACAGCGGGAGGAGGTGCGCCCTGGCGTCCTCTGCCAGGTGTACTAGGCCCAACGCTGTTTTGTCCGATAAACGGGAGTCTGCTCCGAGGGGTTGCGCTCGCGCTACTTGGGCTACTCTCCGGATGACTTGGATGTCCGGCAGGTGGTACATATGGGGTTGATTTGGAAGCTTGTTCATAACTTGGCGGTGCATCATCCCCATGGTCATCATCAGTGGGTCGATGGGTTGTCGAAACAGGAGGGATCAAGGACCTAACTTGCTGTACCGGCCTCCCTCGACTAGACACCGAACTCGTAGATTGGTTAGCTGAACTAATCCTGGCTGGGGGTAATGGACCGCCGCTGCCTCTGCCGCCCCTACCACCGGAACTACGCTGATTGTGACCGCCGCGAGCTGGAGCACTTTGCCGACCCTGGTGCTCAATAAACTGCTCGGACAGCTGACTTTCGCGGCGGCGAGCCGCTTGCTCGGCACGATGTCGTTCCTCCTCCTCTTCCTGTAGCTGCAAAGCCAAAGCCAAATCCCTATCTTCCTGCTCGTGGTTCGGCGAAACAGGTGTACTAGGATTTACTTCACTAGCCCGACTATTCCGTGATCGCCGGCTTTGAACTGTTTGCCATGCGCCCCCATGTGTATTGCTATTCGAACCGCCCTCTCGATTCCAGCTACCCGGGACGTTTCCGAACGATCGTTGATGCTGAGGGCCTCCGACTATACGGAAATCACCAGAAAAGAACTCAGTCCGTTCGCCACGTACATCAGCCAACGACTCCCAAACGACTTCGTCATGCGTATAGTAGCCTGCATCTGTTACCAAAGTGAATAGTTTTTGCGTTTGAGGATGTCGGTATAAAGTAGAGAAATGGTCGTTCCGAAACAAAATCGACACCGACCCAGGCCTTACAGCTTTGGTAATTACCTCGAGACCCCATGGTGTGAGCTGCGTGGCTGAAGTACTGAGAAAAGATTTTATAATAATGATATCCTGGTAGAGTTGCTGTTCTTGCTCGGTTAGGCCCATCTCAGAATTGCTGAGCTTATCTTCAAGTTCTTCTTCTCGAAATAGTATACTTTGCGCATCATCGTACGAGGACGCTTGTCTGGTGAAAGAATCGTATACCGGGTCGTCTCTCGGGGGTAGCCAGCCGTGTATCAAGGGAATAGAAAACGTAGAGTAAAGCTTCATGTCTCGAGTTTTCTCAAAGGTCCCCGGAATAAGGTCAGATCGAGTTGGGTTTTGGTTATTCAAGGGAGAAGACTCAGGACTCGGGATGAAACGCGGGTTGACGTTCATACCAGTGTGAAGACCTTGAAGAAAAGTATACAGTTCGGTCATATCTGGTAAGGATACCTCCGGGTTGGTATGTCGGTGGGTCATCAACTCATCAACGATAGCCTCAAGGAGGAAATTCAAACTAATTTGCTCGCGAGATCTTAAGGTCTCGACCAGGTTCGAAGTCGTCTGGCTAGCGGGAGTTGTCAAAGTAAGCGCATTGACGAGCGCAACCAGAGGACATGGGCCATTAGCGTTCTGTACCAGTATAGGCGACTTTCGGGGGTTTTTAGCCGCCGTAGCATCAACCCAATTTATGTTCTTAATTTGGTATGTTTCTGATTTGCTCGCTGTACCTGGTGGCTGCCGTCTTGGTGGTTGTGGTGGCGCCTCTGCGCTGGACGCTTGCCGTGGGGGTAAAGCTGGTGGCACTGCCGGCACCTCTGTCGTAGGTGCTGCCGTCGCGGGAGGCGCTTTCTCCTTTGGTCTCTCATCGTCTGCGTCCATAAAGTTTTCCCAGGTACTTTGCTTTGAGAGGGTCACTGGTTCCGGCTCCGGTATTGGCTCATGGTCAATCAAATTCCAGCCATCAGCGGTCTCCGGGTGTACATTTGACGCCTGTAACTCTGGTTGTTTACCCTTATTGTTAGATCCAAGATCGTCCCATGCGTGCTGGTCGTCGAGGATTTGATCTGCCTCTTGAGATCTCTCCGGTAGTGGTTGTAATGGATGATTTGAAGGCGCATCATTCCATGGTTGCGATTCTCCTTCAATACGTAAAGGCAATAAACCCGGGGAATTCGACACGGGTCCTGTGGAAGGGGGTCTCGACGATAGGCCCGAGTCCCAGACATTACTCTTAGGTTCCTGATCAGACAAGGGCGGTACCGGTTGTAAAGTATTAGAGGGTCCAGATTCACCGAGGGCCGGCTGCCAAGGATTTGAATTTGTTTCGGGCTCGGATATATGGAGTTGAGATAATGCGCCTGTGGGCACAGATGGAATTGGAGGCGCATGAGAGGGGTCCGCAGGCGCTGTTGGGAGGTCTTGACTGGTAGCTGAGCTGCCTTGTACTGGCTTTCGTTTGAAAGGATTCGTTTCGAAGCGCGTTCCACCTGGCCAGAGAGCTTTCGGCATTTCATCTGGTTTAATTTCTGGCTCTGTTAAGGTATTGACGTGGTTATTATTATCATTACTATCGTGATCGTCCCAGGGATTATCTTCGCCTTGACGATAGGTAGTGCTAGGTTGGACGCCAGGTTGGAGTGCGTGGGAAATATCCTGTGATGTATCTGGGCTCCCTGAAATCGCAGGGTTTGTGGCACCTTGTTGGGATATGACGGGATATTCTCTCGCCCATACTCTAGCTGATTCTGATTCGGAATCGCTGGGAGGCCACAGTTCCTGTCTTACACCTTGTAGGCTAACCGCTGGGGGAGGCGTGGTGTTCAACGAGGAATCGTCAGGAAGCGGCTTTCGTGCGACCATGGTGGTATCTGGTGTTATTTCGGCCAGGTCAATACGGCCGAGTCGATTATTTATTATCTCCTAACCTAGGTTAGGTACCTAAGGTAGACAATTTCGAGTCAGGATAGTTTGAGTTTGAATAGACGGTTCGGGTAGGATAATCTCGCTAACTCGGAATGGCTAACAATCATCAATCATAAATCTCGGGATTGCGTCATTACTGTAGTAGTCGTTCAGAATAACTAGTTGTAGTTGTAGCTGTAGCTGTAGCTGTAGCTGTAGCACTGGGAAGGGAAATCCGGAGGAGCTCTTGGGGTAAGACTTCAATAGGAAAATAATACAATCTTGCTGTTTATATACCGTCTCTAGCTTTTATATCGAGCGCAACTTTTGTAATGTTTATAAAGTTAGAAGTACGTAACCAGGCAGCAGAATGGGAGTTTGGTTGCATCGGTTAGGTTAGGTTAGGTTAGGTTAGGTACTTTTTAAGAACAGGTGGATTGGGGTGGGAGAAAGTTGCAAGGGTCTACGTTTTAGAGCTGACTGGAAAAGCAAACGTTTGGCCAATGATGCAACATCACTTAAGAGAAGAGCTGGTCCATGTCCTGTAGTACATCGTGTACCTATGAAATAAGTGGCGGTGGCGCGTAGTAGTAATTGATGAGTGTAACTTTAAGCTATTAGCCACAAAAGTTACTAATGCTGTCCGAAGTGTATTATTTGTACGCGTTTTAAAGTATTTTCCATCATTCATAAAGTTTCATAAAGTTTCTCCATTTCTTTTCCTCTTCTAGCATGCGACAAGTGTCGGAATAACTAAAAACAACATTCACTAAATTTAACCTATTTAAGCCCTCGGCGATATTTCCTCGCCAGCAATGACAACAATTACCGGACATTCCCAGAGCTTTATTACTCTGCTCTCCCCGCATTCTATCAAAGTGGGATGTGGGGGGTTCAGGGGCATTATCTGATCCATTACACGCATCTACATACATACCTAGTACACTAACCTAACCTAACTTGAGATGGATAGACGATCCAGATGGGAAATAAATAAACAAGGTGGGCTAGGTATAATCCAGACCAGGTACTTACAGAGGTAGGTAATGGAAGGTAATGTAAAACTGTCATGTTCGGATATTTAATTTCGCCATCTTCCGATCAGCAGACGGGGCCATCCCTTACCTAGGTACCTACCTTAGGTACCCAAGCTCATGTTACATTAATGAAATCACGATAATACCTTGTAACATACATTTAGGTAGGTATAGGTACTTGTATTTATTCCCCCTCAAATCCTGTCTCCGATCAATTTTGCGAAACTGGATAGCTCGAAAACCCCACAAACCTCCCATTAGTGGCAAGCAATCCACTCCCAATACCTGTCCGTCCGAGTCGCTCATAATCATTACTCCACCCGCCATGGCTATTGTTCAGGATTGGCTCCCAGCTAGCCAAGAGAACTACGAGAAAATCCTATTTTGGTGGAAACTATACCCTCTGGTATGTTTGTATCGTCCAATCTTTGGCCGTGGCAGCACTAACTGCCCATCTAGTTGGGATCTCTTCAATGGGTTACTTCCTGGTATGGCATGGGGAAAACCTCAGTTCAGAGCAAGTTCAACATACCCGGTAGAATTGCCTGGGCAACCATGGAGATCCCCGGATTTACTACCCTCTTATATATCATGAGCACCCTTCCAGCTCAACACGGCATCGAAGACCTACCGTGGCAGAACAAGGTCCTTGCTGGCTTATTTGTCATTCACTATACTTACCGCGCTGTCATCTTCCCCATCATTCAGCCGTCTATGTCTCCCATCCACGTGCTCGTCTGGAGCAATGCTATCATGTTCCAAATATGCAACGCCACTTGCATAGGTAGCTGGTTAGCCGCATATGGTCCAACCACCCAGGAAGAGTGGAGAGCTCAGAATTGGTCTGTTCTACAATTCTCGTTCGGTCTAGTTCTCTTCTACGTTGGGCTTACCGCAAACTACTTTTCCGACGAGGAGCTGCGAGAGATACGCCGAAGCGAGCTTCGACGCCAAGCAAAGTTAAAGCAACAGGGCAAAACCGTCGAAAAGCATTATGAAGTCCCGCAAAATGGTTTATTCAAATACATGCTTTATCCTCACTATTTCGTGGAATGGGTCGAATGGCTTGGATACTGGATCGCCGCCGGTTTTTCCTGCACCCCTGCAAGATGCTTCTTACTCAACGAAATTTTCGCTATGCTACCCCGGGCTGTGTCTGGTGGGAAGTGGTATAAGCAAAAGTTTGGAGAAGATAAAATCAAGGGGAAATACGTCATCATTCCCGGGGTCTATTAACAGCCCCTTAGGGCATATGGTTCAGGGTCTTCGGTTGTTGCGTCCAGTCTCCGGCTAAGCGAATGGTTCAGCTACGAACGGACAGCTCCTACCTATGATTTGAGGAATCCTTATTAATCAGAAGTTTTATAGTTGTTTAACCCTACTCTCTATTCTTCTTCAATTCTATCCCACCCTAGGTACTTAGAATGACGGCTAGGCAATGGACTAATCACTAAATGTTCTATGTTACATAAAAAGCTCTGAAACCAGATAGACACGAGATTTTTACAATATAATCCGCGTCTTTTCCGTTAAGAGCCCCTCGGTATACAGTTACATACAGGTATATCGGAGCAGTCACTCTTCTTCTAGGCCTAACTGCTTTCTGAGCACCAGGCGTGCTTCCTTTTATGTCTGAGAACTGATCTAGCATTTCCCTTTGAAAATTTTGTTAACATAACAACGTCTTTGTGTAGAACAACTCGTTAACTGAATTGTCCGGTTACGCTGGTGGCGTTGGGATATGAAGACAAGTTGCTGTACAATAATAGCAGTGAGACGACTCTTATAAATATACGCATGTAAAGAGCTTACCGAGAGTGTAAATTGTCAAAATTCAAGTTGCAATCTCAATCAACCCTTTTGAATATTTTATGACACATCTGATTCAAAAGAAAGGATCAAGTTGTTAGGTAAAATGTCCGTGAATAATTCCGTGATTATTCACCTCGTTCGCCACGCCCAAGGCCCTCACAATGTTGTGGAATGGGGTGCAAGATTTCGTGATCCGTTTCTCACCGCGGAAGGGTTACAACAATGTGCACGAGTACAACAGAGGTTCTCTAATATCCTCAGCGGCATTATTTCATCGCCACAAAGACGAACCATCCAAACCGCTCTGGTCTGTTTCCCATTCGCCATCGGCGATGGATTACAGATTTACTTGCTTGCAGATCTGCAGGAGGTTGGCGACGCTCCAGTTTGTGTCGGAATGGACATAGCCACGATCCAAAATGATTTTGGGCCTGTGGTTAACGTAGATTATCTCGACGAGAATTGGAACCAAACCCCATTGGCACTGTCGTTTCACCCCCAGGACGTTATGGAGCGTGCCCGGCGCGCCAGAGTTGCAATTCGAGAATTTGCCCGGGCCGTGATCGACAACGGACAGGGCACATATGATAACGGATCTATACATCTCGCTGTTGTAACCCACTCGTTACTGATACCATTTCTAACTAACGAACTCGAGAATATAACGTATTTCGCCAATGCGGAATGCAGATCGTACATGTTCACTGATATAAGAGGGACAGATGACCAAGCTACGATTGTGGAAACTCAGGAGAGTATCGACCGGCGTCCAAGACCTAGGCCAGCTCCTCCGACTCCGGCTCCTAGACCTGCACCTGCACCCGCACCCGCTCCGGAACCTGGTTCGTAATCCGACGCCGGAAACTATTTTCAATACCCTTAAGTCTAATTCGGGAAATCTTGTTAAATGTACTCAGCGAGGGCGTTAGTACAGTGGTCCCTTCCATATCCCAAGCCGGAGTTGAAATAAAAAGAGGGCGGGGCTTGAATAGATGCCTATAAATAGAGATATTAGCGAGCGAAATCCTTCGTAGGGGCTTGGCTACTCCATGGTACCTGCGTCAGGTTGCTAGATGAGATACTATATCTACGATAGAGGGTACTTTCAGCATGTGCAGCCGTAGGCTTTCAAATTTTTACTTAGGTCAGAGTTCCTCGCCATGGCTTACACTATTGCTTTAGGTAAATATCAGGTAGGTCACATATCTACCTGTTGTAAACTAAAAAAAAACAAATGAAAACACTCTTTAACTACAACATCAGCTCCTCGAAGTGTTCGGTTTACCGTGAGAAATACCTAGACGTATCGCGGCTTAGAATTTGTGAGTGCCTTGTCTTACGTGCTAGAATCGTAACCTCGTAACTCTGTCACATGAGATTTCGCTCGGGTCGATATCGAGTAGCACTTGGAGAAAAGACGCTGTATTTCTCCCATTCTCCGTAGATTAATTTATTAACCATAATCCGTACGTAGACGAGGGAGAATTGAAGCTTTTCTTAGTCAGCCGAATCAGGGGTTATTCGGGTGCGACAAGTTTCGATAGAGGCTTACCCAAGCAGTCTCTGGCATCAGGATACGCTATAGGTTATGAATCTTGGCTAGAGGACCCCTTAATATCGGTTTTTTTTAGCACTTGCCGTGCAAGTGGCACTTCGTAGAGCATTTGGTAAGGGAAACAACTTTGTTGTTCCGCGAGGAATTCTGACTAAGATAGCTTTGAAGTCAAAGCTATAGTTATATAAAATATCTTCTTTGTTCCCAAGGAGTCTTAAGTGGGACTCCTGACAGCAAGGTATATCGGAAGAATGCGCGTAACTAAAAGTCCCCGATGCTCGGATCGGCAAGTGCAGTTTTAGAATCTTGACCGCCATCGTTCTAGATGCCAGACCCATTTATAGGGCCGTTCCGTGCAACTACGTATTAGCGGTGAAATAGAAAACGCGGGACTCCTCCATAAGGTATCTAAGTAGTAGTTGTGCTCTAGAACCAACTATTGGGGAATAAAACGCTTTCGTTATCACGCAAAGGGCGCTGAGTGTGGCCCGCTAATCACAATATCATTAAACATATCATTCTAGGCCTTAAAGGCCAAGCGATTATCGTACTATCTACATTTATATATTTCAAGCTTTCGAGGCGGTATGTAAATAATCATTAATAGTGTCTTTGAGCGCTCAAGAGCGTTGTACGTGGGTAGTCTAAACGCAATATTCTTGAAGGTTGGACCTCTTCAATGCCCACTTAATTACTATCTATCTCTCTCCTCTTGGTGGCAGTAGTCCAAAGAGCCTCAGAGGATCATCCGTGGGGCATCCGTATCTACACAACTACAATGCGCCAAATCCCTCCCAATTCTTTTTCTATTTTTTTTTTCTTTGGCAATGGTTTTGTCTTAGGACTCTTGAGTCTTTGGGAAGTTGCGTAATAGTTAATGTGAATTTCGATAGGCGAAACTAGAAGTAAGAGGTTGTACCATGGACTTTGTTCAAGTACAAGGAGTTACGAATTGCTGAGACTAGGTTAAAAGCTTTTGGACGTGGTTATTCTGGTTGTTTATTATAGGTTGATTCGCTCTTTAAAGAAGTTATAGATGTCGTCACATGTATCACCTATTCAAAAAGAGATTATTTAATAACTCTATAACTTGACAGTTTGACGATCATGCGGGGTACACGGATTAGATCACTTCTATGGATTCAGAACAAAAAAAATTATCTCAAAGTCCGTGGAACCCATCTTCCATAATTCTCAATAGAATGGTAAACTCCCACTTCCACTTTCAAGCGGCCCAAAAGTCTATTTTAAAATTTGTGCCCAACCTCACCGAAGTAGTATTGCTTTGCTATACCCTATCCGTGATCTAATACCGGGTATTACAATTACAGTATCTTCTTCCGACGTTGTATTTATCGGCCCAATGGGAAAGTTGTTTTAAACTAAAATCCGACATCGGAAACGTGCAATTGGTTCTTCCAAGCCGCGTTCTAGTTAACCCGATCGACTACGACTTTCTCTTAATGTTTGTGAGACCCCTGGCTTTGTTTGCAAGTCGGTAGAGATACGATCGAAGAAAAAAGGATGGTATAAATTTTCTCCACAATGGAAAAGGTAACCCGGCTGTGGGAATAACGCTGGAAATGTCAACAAAATGCATGCACGAGCAATCATCACCGGTCTACAACTATCGCCTTCGATTTCAGCCAATCATTGCTGTCGACTTGTGCTCTATCCTTCTTGAGTTAATCCACATCCACACCCACATCCTGACAGTCTGCCGTCCATCGCGGCTCCAGAAACCTGGGAAGAGGTTGGTGTTAGTTAGTGGGGATAACTCTTAAATATGATCGGTCACTTACCGACCAGAATGGTCCCCTAACTTGCCCGACTGTGCGTCCCGGGCGTATAGGAATAGTTACCAGGGTCACATTTAATGAAATTATTCGGTAATTAATGATACATTTCCTTCCCTCCCACTCAAGCTCTTCGCCCGTTCACCTAAGTCGGGGTCATGACTAATGAATACTTCGCAAAGTATCGCTATGTTGTTCATATTGTTAAGCAACAATGGACCTGGAAAGGCTCTTTATGGTATTCAAAGCTCAATGGGGACGTGGTAATCAGATTATCAAATAGTCTTTTCTTCTTTGCCTTATGTAGGTAGGTAAGCTGTTGAATTGTGTAATTAAACTATTGAAAGACGTGGAAATACCGTTCTCACCGCAATACTTGATGCAGTATACGTGCTGTTACCAACTAAGGTAGGGTGATCGTCACGGTGCGCCCTTCGCAACCGGCATCGCCATGCGTCGGTATTACAAATCGCGGCCCATTAAAACATCGGTAGACCCCTTCCGTGCCCGCACTCCCCGCCGGTGAAGTTTTTCTGTCTATTTCTATTTCTTGTGCCGGGTTCACATCTCTATAGCTAAGTCTCTACTTGCTCCTAGAGCCCTTTAATATCCACCATTACGCTAGCAGAGCATCCAAATCGTCTTGTCCCGGTCATGACAGATCTACATGCAACGCAGCCCAACTTGAGGCCACAACTAGATCATGTAACTACCAATGTCTCTACGCGAAGCTACAGGAGCATACGTAGGCTTGATACTCGCCTAAGCCATTTCTCAGGACTCGTCCAGAGCATCAGTAACCAGGACATAGAAGCGAGATACAAGGTAGAAGAGAATGACAACAGGGTAGCAACGGACGATACGCCAAAGCCAAGCAGCTTCCAAGGTTCTAAAGGAAGAACAATCTTATCATGGGAGGTCAACGACAAAGAAAACCCTTACAACTGGTCGACGGTTAGAATATTCCCATTTGCCTAGTTTATGCTCCCAGTTCGGTTATACTAAACTTCATCTACAGGGGCGGAAGGCTTTTGTCGTTGTGTCGTCAATGGCCACTGTTGCTAATAGCACATTGGGTAGTTCGCTACCGAGCATGGCCATACCTTACATGACGAAAGAATGGGGAATAACCGATCAAACACAATTCGTCTTGCCAATATCAACCTATCTTCTAGGCTATGTATTTGGCCCGATTTTCTGTGAGTAAAAGCTGTCGACAGCGCCGGAACGGAATTCGTAAGCTAACCCATAATCCTTAGGGGGACCACTGAGCGAACATGTTGGACGTCGGAACATCTCTATAGGGTGTTTTATTATGTACACTATTTGGACTCTAGCTTGTGCGCTCGCGCCGAACTGGCCGGCGATGCTCGTGTTCCGATTCTTCGTGGGGACATGTGCTAGCGCACCGATCGCAGTAGTCAGCGGGATTCTGGCAGACTTATTCAACGATCCAATTGTCCGCGGTCGAACGATAGCATGCTTCATGGGTGTGAGTAACTTACATCATGCGAATATGTAACACACCTATATCGGTCTGAAGCTAATTGTAACTTAAAGATGACTGCCTTGGGGCCCATATTAGCCCCCATCATATCCGGTTTCTGCTCGACAAGCATCGGCTGGCGATGGACTTTTTGGATCGGCCTTATTATTGCCGGAGCAACATTGACAACGGCAGTATTTCTCCCCGAGACTTACGCGCCGATTCTGCTCAGCCAACGAGCAGCGAAGATGCGAAAAGAAAAACCCAAAGCCCAGGTTTACTCTGCGTCGGAACTCGAGCCGCATGACATCAAGCAGCTATTCACCCGGGTCCTCACGCGGCCAATCCGTATGATCTTGACAGAGCTTATCGTGACAGCGTCGTGTCTCTATCTCTCGTTGGTCTATGCGATTTTCTACATGTCGTTTCAAGCGTTTCCGATCATATTCCAGAAAGTCTACGGCTTGTCCCCGGGAGTCACCGGCTTATGTTACCTACCCATCGGCCTTGGTGCGGTTACTTCCATCCCTATATTCTTCGCGTATGACCATGTGATCATTAAGGCCAAAGCCCGTGGCACGGCATGGTCGAAAAAGGAAGAGTATCGTCGAGTCCCCCTGGCCTGTCTAGGAGGTCCCTTATTCGCCGTCGCCTTATTTTGGCTTGGATGGTCGTCGCGACCGGGCGTGCCGTTTGCCGTGCCCATGATAGCCGGTATCCCTTTTGGCGCTGGTTACAGTATGTGGATCCCCAATTCGTATTAATCGATATTTCATATTGCTTTACAAGTAGACATTGCTAACCCTAATTATCACAGTGTTGATATTCATGGCACTGCTTAATTACCTCACAGATGCTTACGAGATTTTCGCCGCGAGCGCCAATGCGGCTGCTAGCTCTTGCCGTTCTGTATTCGCAGTTGTTCTCCCACTCGCGACGACGCCGATGTTTGCGCGATTAGGGGTCAGCGGAGCTTGTAGTCTACTCGGAGGGCTAAGCCTGCTCATGTCCGTCATACCGTTTATCTTTATTTGGAAAGGCGAGGATATCCGAGCAAGATCTAAGTTTTGCATTGCACTTCGAGAACGGAAGCTTGAGATGGAGAGGAAGAATGAGGAAGAGAGGCAGAGGAAGGACGGAGATGGTAGTAGTGGCGGTGTTGTGGAAGAAAAGGAGACTGAAGTCTGAGAGATGCGCAATTGATCGCTGCAATTGATACCAGGTATAATGTGTGCTTATGAAAAGTTATTAAATTAATAGTAATAGTTCAGCTATTGCTGGTTATTAAAAGGGAACTTGATATGATCACACCGGACTTGGAAAAGTCGAACCCCTAGCTACCTCCTATTAACCCCGCCTCTAAGTTTTGCCTTAGCGAAATGATTTTGAAGGAAGAAAATTTCCCAAACGTTAAAGTATCAATCAATACCATCTCTACTTCGTATCCCAATTCTCCTACTTTTTTTTTTAAAAAAAAAAAACCTCTAGACGTAGTTTAAGGAGGCACATTCAACTATGAATCAACCGCGAGTCCGTCTGACTCAGGGGGCCCCCGGTATACTATGGAAAGAGCATCATGTTAACATTGTGACAGTTTAATAGGTATTAAAAAACGTAACTCACCTTTTCGAGCGTATATACCATACCATACCGCGCTAAGAACCATAAATCCGGCGAAAACTACGATCGCGTAGTTCATACTAACCTCAGTAACCGGTAGCGCAGTAGGCATCGAAAACAATACGACCTCCAAAAACACACAAAGCATCGCCAGCAAATTAACAACCAATCCTAAGTATCTCCCCATAGTCCACTTGGCGCTGTTGACTTCCTTGCGTCTGTGCAGCAGCGATATGGCGATCGGTATTCCGTAAGATACGGCCAGGGATATAACGCCGACCGACACGAAGGCAAGAAATGCCGACGAAGATCCGAGATTGATTAGCCCAAGGAGCATCTGGATGAGAGTGGTGAGGACAAGCGCCCAGATCGGCGAGCCGTGGCGTTCGTCGATCTTTGACCAGAGGCCGGCAAGCGGGATGGCATTGTCTCGCGCGAAGGCCCACGTGCACCTGGAGGCCGCACAAGTAATGGAGATTGAGCAAAATAGGGTGATTATAAGGACGAGCACAGTGAGCGCGAGACCACCTCCAGGTGTTCCCATGACTCTTCCGAAGATATATGGTAACGCTTGGCCTACGGGTGCGTCGAGTATGTCCGACAAGTCTGGCAATGTGGCGCACAGAGGAATAATCTAGTGCGTGAACCTGCTTAGTAAAAATTGAAAAAAGGGGTATGTGCGATCACATAGGCGACTAGGCTACTTACGAAGAATAATCCAGCAATACCACCAACAGGTATGCAGAGAGATAGAGCGTTAGGAAGCTTTACGGTGGGATCACCGCACTCTTCTGCCATTGACGAAATCATTCCAATGGCGGAGAACCTAGATTAGGTACAATACTATTAGTTCACAATGTCCGGGGGGCGGGACGCCGCAACTCTAGGGCGTGACCAGACTCACGTGTAAGCCGAAGGTAAGACGCCAATCCAAAAAGAAAAGTTATTCCAGCCAGAGAGCGACGTGTCGTAATGTCCCTAAATTTGAAACCAAATCTCAGTATTTCTTTCTCCGTGTCACTAGGCAGAGAGATATCCTACCAGAGTGTAGCTTGCGGAATGCCTGCCAACATCCGCTTTCACAGATAGACAGATACAAGTGACCACGATGCTGATAGCTGTGAATATAGCGCATGTCGTGTCGACCATAGGAAGAAACTTATTGCCAAAGGCGACTAAAAAGAACGTAAAAAGGCAGACGCCATAGAAGATGAGCAAAAGCTGCCAGTCTGTTATTACAAGGTCCGGCTTGAATAACGACACCGCTGCAGCGAGCAGAGACGCGAACCCGAAGTTGACGGATAGTGTGATGGTCCAGTTGCCGATAAGCCAGGTCCATCCGGAGATGAAGGAAAGAACTGTGCGATATTTCGGGCTAGAGAGTTGGAAGCTCCAGTAGTAGGGCCCTGCTGAAGTCGGATACCTGGAGGCCAACTCGCCTAATGATAAAGCGATGCATTCGCCGAGAATCAATACCACAATCCATCCCAGAAACATTGGCAATTGGCCTAACGGGTATTGTATAAGTACATGTGTGCGGAGTAATGGATGGTTGGGATACTCACCACCTCCATATATAGCGCTAATAAGGGGACCACCGAAGCCATACGGTATCTATATGCATTTACATTTAGATGGTCAGGTAATGAATCGGTTTAATGTCTCAATGTCTTGGACTTACCGCCGCGATAGCTAAGGATTGGAACAACAGCGTAAACATAGATCGGTTGCGTTGTAATTCCGGCTTGTAGCCAAGAACCGTGAGGTTGTGCACATCATGAACCGTTCCGAGCTGTGTTTGCCCCTGTTCGAAGTCTACCACAGCAGACAAGCCGTTCTTAGGACCTTTCTCCTTGATAGAGCTCATGATAGTAATGATCAAGTTCTCCCGATACGTTAGGTATACCTAAAAGTAATACTCGATATTAGATTTGAATCGTAAAAACATAATGATTCAACAGAATGAAGGAACGCTTTGGGGATATGAAATTAAGAACTACATGATGTTAAGCATTGGATTGTCGCTTTTGTTATCTCGGAATGAAGGTAGTCTTCAGCCACTGGCGGAGATTCCAGGGGTACATAGATAAGCACGCTCCATAACATTATGCACCCCGGATCAATATATCTTAACCTACCTGTGCCTTGAACTTATTCCTTATGAATATCTTAAGCATGTTTTCGTGATCTATCTGTATCACTCGCCCTTATCATTACTAACCCTTCTTGTTTTGGGTCCTGGCCTATGGTAACAGCTCGATAGATAACACCCGCATGTGATGGTGGGTTATGATTGATAAGGACGAAGGGAGCCCAGGATATGTGATATATACTACATTCCCCTCATATTGTCAATACGTGACGTATTTGAATCAGATAAATTTCCAAGACCGTCTGGGAAGTCTTAGGTGAGGCGGAACGTACCCCAACATACTAGCTGTCCAATCGCTCAAACATGGCCAAGTTTCCCTAGTTACTGCAGCTTCATAGTCGAGGTTATCTAGTATAAGTTAATAATTACGTTGATAACTAGGTATCTACCTGTTACGTCGCATATACTTATCCTAAATGCAAATAAGGAGAAGTGGATTGTCACTTACAGACCCATTGGTACGTTCATCGCCAAAGATCTCCACGTACGGAGAAGGGATATATAAACAACAGGTACCTAGGTGTAGATAAGACTACCGTAGCGCTAATTTCGTAATTAACTATTGGTCATTGCTTAGATGTAACGAGTGATAAACTTGGGATGTTATAGACTTAAACTAGATCAGAGCTATAAGAGGTGATGACTTGTAGTGAAAAGATATCTATCACTATATGTACCTACCTAGGAAATTAACGGTGAGATAATAAGCTATATGAGTATAGTTTACAAACCCCATATTGAAGTACCTACCTAGGTGCTTAGCTTGGATTTGTTCTCGTCGTATGATAAGAATTATATGAAAATATACCCAAGTTGGCTCCTGACAGTAGGTACTGTATATAAGACTTTGTAGTTTTATATACTACCATAAATTATCCTGCGTACCTTAGGTAGATCCCTGGCATAACTGAAACCAGGCCGCTAGCAAGTTTTCATAACATGTTAGAGTAAGGCATACCCAGATGCAAGCCTAGGAATTAAGAACTACGAGAGTTCGCTGATCGCCTGATCTTAGTTGTGGCCACTCGCTACGGTATACAGGGATGCCAACTATGGTAACTCCTTGTGGAAGACATGATAGTTAAGGGCTACTCACTACCTTTCTTAATGCTACCGTATTTCGGTGTCAACTGTAGATTATGAGCATTATATTAGGTACCTCTGTGTTTGACATCGCCAGTAACCTCGGATTCGGCCATATATCATATCATATTGGGAAGCTTGTGCGGTTGCGTCAGGCCTTTGACATATAATTGTTATAAAGGTTCGTGTATCTTTAGTAGTCGCGATTCCATTTTTAATACCGACCTCGAGACATATTCCATGTCAATAGCACAAGTATAACTCCGCAGCACGTTTAATACTGTTTACTTACACTCGACTACCTCATAGGAAGCAGAGCTTCAAATATTAAAACCTCATCTCGTGTTAAAATCGAATAGGACTGAATAATTACCTCCCCTCAATCCATATAAATACACCCTTATTACTAATGACGAGGCAATCAAGTCTAGACATAATTATCGTGATATTTTCTGAATGCTTTATCGGCGACCAAAATATAGACTAGGGTATGTAATCCGACGCCAGGAAAATGCACCCGATGATATCCCCCTTTTGGACTTGTCTCCTAACAAACGCCATTTCCTGATGACAAGACACATAGACAAGTCCGACTTCATGATCGGTTAAAGCCCTGCTTCGCCTGTAATTAATTAGTCGCGGGTTCCCGGATTAAGACGGCGTATTTTTCCAGCTTACCTTCATTTGCTCTATCCTTGCCTTGAGTTGACTCGTGACCTCTGCTGCACGCTTCCAACTTTCGGCGCCATTGTTGCCGGTTCCAGTAGTCGTTGAACTCATGGCGGATCCGGTGCTATGTCCAGCCCCCTCATCTATTGTTGTGGTCCTAAAGCCGCGAGCGGGGCTTCCCCTCCCGCTTGATCCACTGCCGTATCTTAAATCTGGACTTAATTTGCTTCTGGGGTAGTTGTGTGGCACATCGCCGTTTTCTTTTTCTTCGGAAAATGTACTGGTGAAACTCATCCTGCTCGTCCTGGCCCCTGCGTAGTTTGTATTATCACGGTAAATACCCATGTCATCAGGAGTAGGACTCGTCATTCTTGGACTTCCTATGCCACTGGAAACGCCTAGCCCCTCGGCTCTACTGAGTGCGCGTTTGAGACGTTCAAGTTCCCTTCGGAGTCTCTCGTTTACTTGCTCAGCTGTTTCTGCGTCGCTTCTTGCCCGGACCAGCTGAGTCTCTTTGGCTTTGATGCTGAGCACATCCCTCGTGTGATCCTCGATAAGACCGGCATTTTGATTTTTGAGCTCCTGAATTTCTGACATGAGCTTGCTTCGGTCATGCCGCATCTCATCTACCAGTTTAGTAAGCCGGTCGTTCGCCGTGCGCAACTCTTCTAGCTCAGCACGCTCAATAGGTGCAAGCCCACTCGGCGGGGGTGGTGAGGGCTCCAAAGGCGCCGCAGCGGGTGCGGCTGGTTTCGCTAACGACCGTGCTGCAAGACCACCTCTCCCAAGACCAACTCGGGGTTTTGGCGGCGGTGGCGATGCTGGGAGCTCCTCATCTTCCTCTGGAGGGGGAGGACTAGCAGCAGCTGGTGCTCTTCGGGGCGATGCGACACCAGGGGGGGCGAGGCGTTTTTGCGGAGCTTTCAGTCCGGTTAAGCCAGAAGACTTGGGCATTCCTAGCTTACTGCCAGAAGGAGCTCGAGATGCTGGCTGGGGAGCAGGCTCCTGTACGGGCTGAGAGGCGGCGGCCGGCGCAGCCTTTTTGGTAGCCCCGGTAGTCTTCTTAGCTCCTGCTTTCTTGGGGCCACCGGGTGGTCCCCGTGCTGCCGGAGCCGGCGGTGGTTTTGGCTTGTCTTTGGCTTTAACCTCGGCTTTTTCGAAATACTCCTTGATTTTTGTTTTTCGTATATCATCCAAGCCTTCTAAGTGCGGGTTCATGGCGCGTTCACCAATAATTTTCATGATTGTACCCAGAACCTCAGCACCACCGGACCTCAGCCCTTCGCTGCCCTCCGCGAGTAGCTTCTTCGCGACCTCGACAATACTAGCAACTTCTTGCTTGGTCGGGGGGTCCCGAGTCGTTCTAAGACAACGAACAAGGAACTTCATGCTTCCTTCTTTCACCTGGGGGTTTTTGTGAGAGAGGAAAGAGAGAATTTCTTCTAGACATTCCGACAAGTTTGTCGCTAGAAACACTTGGTCCAGCGCAGCTCCTAATGCGTCCGAGACGGATTGCTTTTTCTCCTTTAAACGCTCCATGATCGGTGTCATGACAGTCGACCGGTACTTGCCATATCCCTTTCGAAGACCTTTTGCGAGTACTTCGATACATTGCGCTGCCTGGGTGACAACAGCAATATTGGCATCTTTCATGCACTTCGCTAAACCACGGTTGATTTCGTTGAAGTCGCCATCTTTAATCCTCGGTACGTTGACCACAGCAAAGAGCGCTTCAAGAGCCTCTTTCCGGTCCTTCCACTTGGAAGACGCGAGGTTGTCGTGAAAATTAGCTGGAACCTTGGATAAGACATCTTGCGGTTCTGCAAGGTCGAATGCGTCGACTTCTGCAGGCTCCTCGGGCCCTTCATCATCGTCCATCTCTTCTTCTGCCCCGGGCGGTGGGGCTCGAGCCATGGCTTCTTGTTGGGTTCGTAGCAAGCGTTCCTGTTTTGGCGCTGGTTCTGCTTTGATCTTTTCAAACTGAGCTTCCAGATCAGATTGTTGTGTCGGCTTCAGGTCACCCCAGAACATAGGCTTCATCGCATCCCTTAACCACCGGTAAAATTCAACAGCGAGATTAGTTGCTTCGGCTCGGACATTCTTGTCTGCGTGTCCAAATGCCTTGGGGAGAATCTTGAGGACTGGTTTTGGGTCGACTATTTTGCAGCCGTAATTGTGATATATAGTTGTGAGAGCTGCTAAGGCTCCAGCGATTACTTTGGGTTGTTTCGCGGATACGGCTGGGAGAATATCCTCGATAATAGGACCGGCGGCATCCAATTCAATGAGAAGCAATAGAGCCTCGACCGAAGCCGCCTTTGTAGCAGGTCGTGTGGACACGAGGCCCTTCTCGACGATGGGAGTGACAACATGACCTCGTGAACGTACGCAGCATTCCTTGCCACCGAATTTGAGGAACGCGCAAAATGCTGCGATACCGTCTGACTGCGCGGCGACGTTTGAATCTGCGACCGCGCCCTTCCATAAACTCGGATCCTGGTTGAAGGGACGAAAAGCAGGATCGTATTCGTCCGGAGTGGTTTCGAATTGCTTTGCTGCTTCTTCGTATGCCTCCTTACGGACTTTCCAAACCTGCAAACCAAATATTGTCTTTAGCACCAACGCGGGAGTAAGGGGTAGTAGTATGTGATGGCAGTACGCACCTTGTGCACCCATCTATCCGTCAATGGAAGAGAGCTATAATCGGGCTCTCCTTCCGCCATATTCACGTGTGGATGGTTATGATGGACTGTCGCTGAGGTAGAATCTGGAGCGTTATATTTGTTGCGATCAGGGGTGTGTAGTGTCGACTTTCTTCGGGTGCGATGATGCGATAAAGCCGAAGCTACTTTCTCGATTAGTTTTGGTAGAACTGGCACCTTGGGGAGGCGAAGACGCATGTTGAGTGTAGAGGTTGCGAGAAACGTGGCGAGATAAAGAGATTAGGTAGGAGTTGAGAAGATTCAATGCGTCTTCTTCAGTCTCTTGTTCCCAGTCTCTCGTCCCCCGCGCTCCGTCCCCGGCCCCCCGTTCCTCACCTCAGACTTGCTGCTCTGCTCCTCGTATAAACTCTTCGCGGAAGCAACTGCTAACGACGGCTTCGTTGCTTTTTATTGCAGTTGACGCGATCGGAAGCTCGTATGGAAATGCAAATAGGGGTGGGCGAATGTCTCGAATTGAGATGTAAAGAGAATAGCAGACAGGCTATATAAGCCGCAAACCAGGGGAACAATGGAAGAATGTTTATGATGGAGGCTGGATGCGGAAAGGCAGAATGTAGAAGAAGGCAGAAAGATTAGACGTACGTTGTTTTCATGGGTAAGCTTCAGGGCTAAGCCAAGCTATATATCCTGTATCTGTGGTATCTGTGTGTCTATGCCTGTCCACGGTTCACCTTGTGGAAACTTCGAAGACTTGGGCGGTTCTGCGGGGAGCAATCTTAAAAAAATTGTATCGTATTGTTTTGTTGAGGCGATACACAGTATGTTGAATATAGAATTCGCATTTAAAATCGTGTCGCCGGCTCAATTTGAAGCTCTACCCTCTTATTTTTTTATGGAGAGAGGTATGTTGAAAAGGATTGGAGCGTGGATCGTTAGACGTTGTAGAGCGCAAAAAATTGGTACATGCGTCTCTGAAGTTGACGATGACGACGGGAGGTTGCTGGGTTGCTAGTTCGATTTATTATTCTGCATTAGGTAACTAGATGTACTTTTCTACATGTACTGTGCTAGGGTTGTCAGGGATGTCGGGGCAACCGATGCTTGTACCTTTTATCTACATATCCGTAACCATTTAAGCATTCCACGAATTCTTATAAGCAGGTGTTTTTTTTTTAAAGGTTGAAGGCTAAAACGCCTTAATCTAGCAAATCATGCTCTTATAATCAATTACTGTATTTCCAACTTACAGCCTTCAATGCGACAGATATGTAAAGTAGACGAGTCAACCATATTCATTTGTATTTATATCCAATTATCTGTTGAGGTATCTGTGCGTTAGTAGTGCACGCGTGCGCGCCGTAAATAAGGTATGGTTTACTTAGACGGACCTAGGCCAGCTTTGCGATCCAGCTTTGCGATCTCCACCAAGGTAAATATTTACCTAATTTGAGGTACATGTAATGATGTTGTACAAATTGAGGGGTGTGGCTTGTGTTTCTCTGTTTCCCCGGAGGCCGGGCAAAAGCCATGTGGCTTCACATGTCTTGTCGGGTCTCCATCTCAGGTACCTAATGGGCTTGTTTCCAGGTACTCCCCTACAATGTACCTCTAGTAATGGGTACCTACCTCCTACCTAGTTAATGCATTAGGTACCGGAACACATCAAGAAACAAGTCAATATCTAGAATTGTTGTCTATCGTCTTTTTTTTTTCTCTATCAAAAAGGTCTTACTTAGAAGCGACAATTTGATGACCCTACCTTTTTCCTCTTGACCGTTCCGAAATGTTGCCTCGAACCTATACGAACGCATCTATTTGATTGAATCTGGATTTTTCCTCCCTTTTTCACAATCCTGAGCGATAGCTTCAATTATATCGCTTCTCTTCCGGCGCAACCCTAAAAGGTTATGATTCAAGTATATCTCATCCTATAACCTCTCGTCAAACGATCGAACCGCTCACCTACCACCTCACCGACCTACCTATTTTTCTCCTACGGCAACATTTATATCGCCTTTCCTCGTACCTACGTTATACTCTGCCTGGTTGACTTTCCTACTGGTTCTCCCTCGCGGGTTTGCCAGCAGTTCGTCCACTGTTTGGTTCTCGTGTCGTTTCCACTTTAGTACCAAGATTCGTACGATTCGGCCTAAGAAATCTTGAAAAGAAGCCTTCGGTAGCACATTTTGCTGTCTGCGCTGCGACGCACTGCCATCTTTTGAGACTTGACGCATTGTGCGCTGGTAGTCGTTGCCTTTGTTACCGTCTTACTCCCTTTGAGTGCTACTTACAGCTCTCTGGGGTTATATTGACTGCCTGCGACCTCTACCTAGTATAGGACCCCCGTACCTTCGCATTATACGTCCATGAGCAGCTTCGTGCGGTGGAGTGAACAAGATGAGCCAAATTCTGACCCCACGACAAGCTGAAGAGCTGTACGTTTACGATCTCGATCTACCCCCACCACTTGAGGAACAATGGGAACGTAGATGATCCTAACTTCTATCCTAGGCACAAAGCTATTATTGCGTACTTGTCGTCCAACAATTTGCCTAATACGGCCGCTGCTTTGAGGGAAGAGCTGGGTCTTGGTGATACATTCGATGCTGCTACTTCTAAGAAATATGAGGGCCTCTTAGAAAAGAAATGGACCAGTGTTGTAAGGTTACAGAAGAAGGTACGGAAGACGAGTCGCCTTGTACCTTATGCTCCCGGACCTTTCACTAACACATATCGCGTCGATGTTAGATTATGGAATTAGAGTCGAAAACGGCTACTCTACAGTCTGAATTGGATAATGCGACACCTACCTCTCTGTCTAAGCGAAACCAAGACCCGTCTAGTTGGCTACCTCGATCTCCGCCACGCCATACTCTGGAATCTCATAGGGGTCCTATTACTTGCGTCGCCTTTCATCCCGTCTTTTCTTCCTTAGCTACAGGCTCCGAGGATTATACGATAAAAATATGGGATTGGGAGTTAGGCGAGCAGGAACGTACAATTAAGGGACATACAAAAGCAGTGTTGGATGTTGATTTTGGTGGTCCCCGAGGAGGGACCCTTCTGGCGTCGTGCTCGAGTGACCTAACTATCAAGTTGTGGGATCCTTCTGATGAATACAAGAATATTAGAACTCTACCCGGACATGACCATAGCGTTAGCGCCGTTCGTTTCATCCCCTCGGGCGCAGCAGGTGCGCCGAGTTCTAGCAACCTTCTCGTATCTGCTTCTAGGGATAAGACGTTACGTATATGGGACGTGACGACGGGTTATTGCGTCAAAACGATACGAGGGCATGCAGATTGGGTCAGAGACGTCTGTGCGTCGCCGGATGGCCGTTATCTTCTATCTGCCGGCAATGACCAGACTGCTCGCCTCTGGGATATCTCGCTTGCTAATCCTGAAAGCAAACTGACACTTGTTGGTCATGAACATACGGTCGAGTGTTGCACTCTTGCGCCGCCTTCGACTTATCAGTATCTTGCGCCACTTGCCGGCTTAAAAAAGCCACCACCAGCATCGAGCACTGCGGAATTTATGGCGACAGGTTCTCGAGACAAGTCGATACGGATCTGGGATGCGAGAGGCAACTGTATCAAAACGCTTCTCGGACACGACAACTGGGTAAGAGCATTAGTGTTCCACCCAGGCGGGAAATATCTCATCAGCGTATCTGACGACAAGACGTTGCGATGCTGGGATCTGACCCAGGAGGGGAAAAACGTAAAGACGCTTGTTGACGCACATGGCCACTTTGTCTCCTGTTTAAGGTGGGCCCCGGGTATTATACGGGAGCCCGCGACGAACGGCTCTGGCGAAGGTCAAAATGGAACATCTTTAAATGGCATTGCAAAGGCTGCTGTCGCTGCTGAGGTGCAAATCCGGTGTGTTATCGCAACAGGGTGTGTGGACTGCAAATTAAGGATTTTTGCCAACTGAGATCACAGCCGCGGCGTGTGGTAGGACTTGAAAACGATGTTGTTGTCGTTCTGGCGTCACTCTAGCGACCTTGGGTTTCTGTCAAAGCTTAAAACGCTTCTATAGCTGCACTAACCAGGTCTCGAAGCAAAGGGCTGAGGCGCGTACCCTCAGATATTGTTGCCGAACAAGCAAAAAAACTGCAAACCTCGCAAGCTATGCGGTTCGCTGAAGCGGCGCGGGAAGACGTTTAGAAACAAGCTTTAACGCCAGGGATATCTGGGAAAGTCAAAAGACGGAGCTGGCGGGTTGGTTAGGGGGGGCGGGGGCGAGCATGACGAAGGGAAGAGGGAACGAGATTTGTTGGCGTTGATAAGTGCCACGATTGGCATCATCTTCTGCGGTGCTATTGCATCGTTCAGGGTGATTAATGGTCACGACAGCACCTAGATATGGAAGAAAATAGATACCCTATCATTGCATACTAAGGAGAGGCTTGAATATACGATCTAGCTCTGAGCTGGTTTGCTCTTATATGTATATTGCCTCTATGTATCTTAGGTACCTACCTGCAAAATTACATGAAGAGGTATATTACATGAAGTTTGCAAATTCGAATTATATGATCCCAGTCGACCCTTATGTTTTAAACAATAAGGACGGAAACATTCTTATGTTTTTAGGAGGTATGTATAAACGCAACACAGCACCCATTTATATCCGTATGACCTTGCCATAGAACCTATATTCCTTCAGTATAAGCCGAAGTGCTATTTCGTAATAGACAGGTACCTAGGTACCTATGTAGGGATATAAATTGAAATACAATCAAATCATCAATTTACATGTATGTCTTTTAATCAAGTACTGCCTGATGAAGGGGCTGGAGGGGGCATTACAGAGCTCACGAGGGGTACACAGCATGTGTAACTGGGCCCAAAAAACACCGTGTATATTCACTTTACTTTTACTATGAACTGGACCCTCTAGTAATTGCGTACAGTGTGAAACCGAGATCTGCTGCAACACATGCATTTGCTGCGAGTGTATGGAAGCAGGCGCGCCTACCCAAAGGAGCGAGAAATGGCTGACAACTTCTTACATTACGTACCTGGTATATTAGGTTAGGTACATTCCACAACCTCCTAGACATTGGAACTAACTTACCTCCTTACGTTAGGTTAGGTTAGGTTAGGTAGACTTATTAAAGGTATAATCCAGCCTAGCAGATGTGCCGGCATTTCTCAACTCTCTACTCTCAACTCTCTGTTCTCAACTCTATATTTACATCTAGCCGTATAGTTAGTTCAATCTTCTACTTAACCCTTTATATTTTTGAACAAGCTGCTGGCTTCATTCCCTTCGCCTAGTGCTCTCCGCTCTCCCTCCCCGCCGAACCAACCATTCCCCTTTATTAGGTACTTTTATTACTTGAACTTGTAGAGGCGGATTCATAAGACGGGGTGGGATTAACAAATCGAAACCGGAAATTCAATACAGTACTTACTTCATTACCTCCTACCTCCTACCTTGCAATACCTCCCACCTAACCTAATCTAGCTAAACGACAAGCGCCCGAACCCACAATCGCTGCCTGATCCTATCTCCATTTTCCCTTCGCAATCTGTGCCTTGCCCTTTGGCATACGGGCATCGGAATCTGGATTCGCAGTACCTCTTTGCAATTGGCTTATCTACTAGGTTAGGTTAGGTACCTAACCTAGCCTGTCTAATAAGTCCAAGGGCTTCCAAGTAGGCAAGGTAAGGTGCGAATAAAAAAAAGTACCGAAAGAAAACCCTATTGTTACCCATCTAATTTCGACCGGATAGACCGACCGTCGGAAAAATAAAACAATCGAGAAATTTCCTGCCTTGGCCGCACGTGGGAATAGCCCACATTACCTGTGCCGGTGACGATAGGTACTACATAGTACAATTCATTTCGCCCTTATTTTTCCCCCGCGCGCCACCAAACTTGGATCCGATCCGATCAGACCCGGGTAAAGGACAGGCTTTCGTATGCCGAATCCCACACCTTACACCCGTCGTCCATCTTCAATCGTACTTACATCAACACACCTACCTCTATTCTTACCAGTCCCAGTCCCAGTTTCAGTCCCAGTCCGGTGCCGGTGCAGCCCAGCTGGCGCAGTGACATAGGGCCTCGCCCCATTTACGAATCGACATGTTTTGGAGATTTGGCGGTTACGCCAACATCTCGACTATCGATACCATTCTTGATAAGCCCGATTTCCAACTTGAGGATTTACTTGACGAGAGTGATCTTATCCAAGAGCTAAAACAACACAACACTAAGCTCATCGAGTATTTACGCGAGACTCCTGTGCTTGAGAAACTCCTCGAATATGTTGTCACCCCGAAACTCGAACCCGTAGAAGCTCCCGAAGAGGATACCAACGAAGATGAGAAGAAGGGCAAGTCTAGAGGCCTGTCTTTCGGCCGCCCGCGTGCCTTGTCGAGAACAACCAGTGATGGGATCGAGGAGGACGAGGCGGAGAAGAAGCGGAACAGATATGCTTATGTTGCTGCTGAGGTCCTCTCCTCCGATAATTGGTCCATCTACGAAGCTCTGATGGACAGCCGGCCGCTTCTGCGCAACTTTTGGAATTTTCTTAGACATCCGTCTCCCCTGGATCCCCTTCAGGCGAGCTATTTTACCAAAGTCAACGAAGCTTTGTTCGATAAGAAGACTGAGGAGATGCTGGATCTCTTAAAGTCTATGGATGATGCCGTCCCCAATATGCTACGCCACGTTGACTGCCCCATGATAATGGATCTCTTGCTTAAAATTATCAGTCTCGAGAGAAGTGAGAGTGGCCAGGGTATAGTTGAGGTGTGTTTAGATATTCAAAAAGGCCAGTCGGTCAGATAACTCATGGTGCATCGCTAACATAACTCCAATGGAAATAGTGGCTCTACGCGAAAGATGTCATGCCAACATTGCTCTCGTTTCTTGGGCCAGAGCACAGCCCTGCTACGCAGACATCTGCCGGTGACTTCATCAAAGCCATCATCACCGTCTCCGCCAATGCTTCGCAGAACGAGCAGGCTTGCATTGGCCCCAATGAACTTACGCGCCAGCTGGTATCCAAACCCTGCATCCAGCAGCTTATCGGATATATGCTTGGTGGAGGAAATCCCCTTACTGTTGGCGTAGGAATTGTTATTGAGGTCATCCGCAAAAACAACTCCGATTATGATCCGGATGTTGGTCCTGACTCGAATGCCATGCCTTCCAGCCGCGATCCCATTTATCTTGGTACTCTGCTTCGGCTCTTCGCAGAAAATGTCCCTTCCTTCATGACTAAGATTCTCAATGCTCCAGCCTCCTCTCAGAAGAAACAACTGGATTCCACGTTTGGGGAGAAGATCGAGCCTCTTGGTTTTGATCGGTTCAAGACTTGTGAGCTCATGGCCGAACTTCTCCACTGTAGTAACATGGCACTCCTAAATGAAGTTGGTTCAGAGCAATTAATAGCTCTCCGAGATGAAGAGCGTCAGCGGTTACGAGCTGAGGGCCGACTAGGAAACAACCGCGGCGAGGAGGTGCAATCATCAGAGGATCTAACTATGCGGATGCGTCACTCCTCTCCTGACGATGGCCGCCGTCTGGAGATCACAAACGCTTCAGATGACGATGGATTTGAAGAAGTTGTCCCAGCAGGCGAGATGACTGAGGATACATCGCATGAATTTGTCAAAGCAGAGGACGAAATCCCCACCGGGCCAGTCTCTTCTTTTCTCGACAGGGAAGATGACGATTTTGTAGAAGAGCCTCTTAGCTCTCCAAGATTGAACATCCATGATAGTAAACTCAATGAGCAACAATTCGAAAATCCTGAGCTCATGGTCGCACCCCTTTCTCCCAAGAAGCCGCCAGTTACTCTGCAATCAGTACAAGAGGGCCTTGCCGTTCCAACAGTTGATTCACAGCCGACCCAAGCCGCTCAAACGGGTACTGGGCAGCAGCAAATAGAGCGAACAGACAAGGAACATAAGGATGATGGGCCTTCTAAGTTAGTGGATGCCCAAGTATCAGAGTTGAAAGACGCGCCTAAGGAGCCTCCTACAAACAGTTCCGAGACGGCAGAAAAACCTGCTACTTCAACATTACAGGGAGAGGACAAATCGCCCTCAACGCCATCCGCTGAGAAGTCTGTTATAAATGATACGCCTACAGAAAATAAACCAAGTGGGTCTTTACAAACAGAGTCCGGAAATGTAGGCAGTGCTCCTACCGTTCAATCAAGTGAATCGATCGGCGCTCGAGCTCATCAACCTGAGGCAGTTCTGCCCGGAAGTAGGGAGCAACGCCTTGATCCCGTGGTTGGTGATTATCTCAAAATGCAATTTGTTGAGTACCAAGTTGTGCCAACGATACTGGTGAGTGATCTCTGACTATTATCCATAATGCAAAACTAATTCGAATATAGTCCTTCTTTTTCAAGTATCCCTGGAATAATTTCCTCCACAACGTTGTTTACGACATCGTCCAACAAGTATTCAATGGCCCTATGGATCGCAGTTATAACCCTACTCTAGCAATTTCACTATTCGAAGCTGCTGATATTACTAACGCTATCATCAGCGGTCAGAGATCTAGCGAGCAGTCCCAAGCCCGAAATAAAACTCGGATGGGTTATATGGGCCACCTAACGCTTATTGCTGAAGAGGTCGTCAAATTCACAGAGCGGAATCCACCAGAGCTCCTCTCGGAGCTCGTCTTGGATCGCGTTATGAGCCAGGATTGGATTAATTATGTCGAGGGTGCCCTTGCAGAAACAAGGGAAAGAGACAATGCTATTCTTGGTGGAGTCAGACCGGAAGTTGCTATGAGTAATAGGACGCAGATGGGCGGTAATAGTCTAGGTGGTATGGGCTTATCAAGTCTGGGACTGGGTGGCGGACAGGGTGGTGGCTCCAACGCGCTTGCTGAGGCAGGATTAAACGGTGCTGGGAACGGTATGGAAATGCAGGATAATGGTAGCGGAAGCAGCATCGGACCTTTCAGTATAAGCTCTGGCTTGCTATCGGGATCTGGGTTCGGCAGTTCGAGTGATGAGGAAGATGAGGGTGAAGATAATGAAGAGGACGTTAATAACGAGGTAACTAATCCCCGGTACCATGCGACTACCTTTGATTTCTCAGGCTGGATCTCACGTCAACGGCCCACATATACAAAGGAATGAAAGTAGATAAATTTACTAATAGTTCGATAGTTCCGAGCGTACACGGATTCACTAAATGCGACCTCTTCGACATCAATGGACCCCCCTTCTGTCCCGCCGCCTCCGCCGCCGCCGCCGCCACTAAACATTCCTCCGTCGCGCGCACGTCTACAACTAGCTGCAAGGCTTGCGATGCACCAGAAGAACTCAGCTGGCTCATCGGCTCAGTCAGAGGGGCCGGATAGTAATCAAGAATCTAACCAAACTGTGGCAGATAGGGAGTCTGACAGCATCCTCCGCAATCCTTTTGAGGATGACGGAGAGGATGACGTAGATGATGAAAGCGACGACGGCCTTGCTGGAGATGATAACAACGCGGAGTCTTGGGGTACGGGCGCATCCAGAGGCAGCTGGTGGCGAGGAGCTTTAGGCCGAGGTAAGGAAAGGTTTGGGGACGGCAGGGACGATTCCGACTCAGACAAGGACGAGGCTGCCGGGGGCGAGGATGAGGACGAAGAATTTGGCGATTTTGCGATGCCTGAGGTTGACAAGGACGGGAGCAACGACAAGGGCGGAGTAATCGTAAAGCCGCTCCCAGTTCACCCGCCGCCTCAGAATCAGAAAGCGTCGGCTTTTACCAGCCTCTGGCCGTTCGGGTCAAAGGATAAAGAAAAACAAAAAGCCAAAGATAACGAAACATCAGGGGAAAATTCGGGCGAGGTCACAGATGAGATTACGGGCGATGATGGTGAAAAGATCAAGAGCACACACGAAGCAACTAGGAGAACAAGTATTGAAGACCCCGACGATGAGGAGGTGGTCGTTTAGGAGCCGGCGTCCGAAGCGAGCGAGGCTCTTCACGATGGCTTTGTCAATGTTCCTAGTGGCTCACATGGATGATACCCCGTAATCAATATTGCGAAGACGATGGTTCCAATAGAGACGCGGGCCGTACCTTTACCACGCGATAAATGGGATATGGCAACGAGGATTATCAGGCGCGTTTGTATTATATGTGGTTTTTTTAAGAAATGGCTGTTCGCATGTTTCACGGTTTTCCATCCTGTACAATAATAACTAAGTCCGGAATGGTACGAGATTATGGATCATATTCCCATTTGATACGTCTTATGAAAGTAGATGCAAGAAAACCTTATTACCTGTCATAGTTAAAGGGTTTCTCGGGTCTTGATATTGGGAGATCGGGTTGGCCGGACTTTGTTCTCCAACCGGGGCTGAGGAATGGATAAAGCATGTCTTATGATGGATGTCATGTAGTGTCACGCAAAGAGATGTTGGCATGTCAGGCTTATACGGATTTACCAGCACGCACACTGGATGACACGGACCAAGTAGATCAAGCAAGGCATGATAAGGTAAGGCACACATTAGGTAACTTAGGTACTACAGTAGTTTTTAAATAGATAGTAGATAATTGTATATAAATATCTCTGCAACTGTGGCGCGCGTGAGCTCGTTCTGAGATAATGACTTCATGGTGTTTTATGAATGCGGCGCGGTACTGAGTAAAGGCGTTGATCGTCAGTCGGTATCCTAAGCTAAAGAAACCTAGGGTAACTATTAGAGGTACTCAAGGGAATTCCGCCTGTCAATGCACATATTTTCAAGGATTTGTTCCAAGGGAAAGCCATCGCGTCGGCCGAAGGAGGATGATTGGTGACATAAATAGGAATGGAATCCCTGTAGGTTTCCGGAAGACCCTCAAACCGTTTAGAAAGCTGAATTTCGGCTGATGTAACTTCCATGGTTACCTCGCTTGTTTTACCTAACAACAGGGTTTAGATCTGGCATCGCTATTCTTATTTTTAGCTCAGCTACCAAGATATTGCCTGGAAGATATTCGGGATATTTGTACCGATGCATCTAACAACCTTGGAACTTACCGACCTCCGATGGAGCCTCTAGACTTTTATATCTCTACTGGGAACTCCGGCTTACGCTATCTTTACTACTTCATCCTTTTGGCAAAGTACCGTCTTGTGTATAGAGTACGTCAGCCCCAGCCTAAAGACCACAAGAGGATCATGAGGTATATATGCCTTTCAATTGCCGATCGTTACTATCCACTCGCAGCAATGTTCAAAAACCTGGAGCTGGGATCTACCTGTCTACCTGTCATGCCCGAGGTGGCCACCCGCAGGAGAGTCTGTCGGATCCCGACCCTTGTGTACGGTGCCGTTTACAAAGGGATTTATATCAGGTACATGATTATATCCGCTTAGGAGGTAGGCAAACACACATCTAAATAGAAATGGGAAATAATAATATCATGCCCTTACATTTCCCTTGCTTTACCTCTAGAATCTTGTTCCGTTCTTTTCCCATTCGAATGCCATAACATAACACGCCTGCTCTGGTGTGCCTGGAGTCTTATCTCCCTCTAACGTCCTTCCTCTCTCAACCCAAAGATGGCATTTCCTATAGGGGAAAGCTTCTTGTATCTGTCGTCGACTGATACTTCGGACGAGCTGTCCGAAAGTCAACCTAGCAGGACGAATAGCCAATCCCATCGCTTACCGAATAGGGTAAATCGCACGCTAAGAAGGAAGAACCTTTCGATAAACACATCTCTCCCTCTAACTCAGCCAGAGAACTTCAATAATGCCGGGCAGCTTCTAAGGTTCGAGGTAGCCGACGCTCTAGGCATTGAGGCTAGTTATCTTCCTCAGTTATCTCATAGTTTGGTCCAGGCTTATGACGACTCAAGCTCAGTATATTCCGGCTCAAGTAACACACAGCAGCTCATGGATAAATCTAAGCCAACGGGAAGGGAAGGCTCTGTGAGCCCAGTCTCGGACTACTCGTCCCCAATCGATACGGCGGAATGGAGTCAATTAATAGATGACTTGGCGGAAAAGCGCCTTAGTGCTGCTATAACTAATGTACTCGGTATTGACACCGAAATGCTTCCCTCAGACGAATCATTCCTAGATCTTGGGGGCAACTATCGAAAGGCTAGGGAGCTTCGAGCGGAGTGTATGGACGCAGGCATAAGTATCAATACCAGTGATATTATGAACTGCAAAACTATCGCTGATCTCGAGACACGCATAACGCCGCTTGCCTCGCGTAGGGTTTCGGAGAACAAGATACAACCTACAGTCGTTAGTCCACTCGAACCAGAGTCGCCAGAGAATTCTGAACCTCCGGCAATTCCGCCTAAAGCGGCGGCTAGATACTCTCTCATTCAACCGCAACTCAGACCTACGCTATCCAAGAGGCGCTATGCCGGAGTTGAGAAAATTCTCAATCGACACAGCGACATCTCAAGAGCGTCTGTACTCAAATCCAAGGCTGGCCCATTCGAAGGGCGGCTCGTGGCATTCGTCACCCTGACAGGCTGTGGTGTGGATGGCTCAGCCGACTGCGAAGTTAAATTACAAAGTCCTCGCCACACTATCAAACTATCAACTATCCGGAAAGTGGTCGAGGCTCAACTGTCGCCAAGTCTCATACCTAGCGTCTGGATTGCGTTAGAAAAGATGCCCTTAGACGACGCGGGTAATATCAACCGGAGAAAGTTACAAACGTGGATACAAAATACTAATGACGAGACATATCACCAAATTCTATCCGTTGACTCGAGAGCGAGTTTAAGACAGCCCGCAAGTGTGATAGAAAAACGCCTCCAGAAGACAGCGAGTAGGGTGCTACGTATGGATCAAACCGGTATAGGCATGAATATGTCGTTCGCAAGTCTGGGTGGCGATAAAAGGGCCGCGGCAGAGTTCACAGCGAAATGCGAACCTCAGGGGATTTGTCTCGATGCGGAAGACGTCATGAACGCAAGTTCACTAACCCAGCTTGCTGCCCTTGCAAGGTCGAGTAGGTCGCACTCGCGCAATATGAGCGAATTACCGGTCGATGCCTTCGAAATTTCACCTATGCAGCGTCTATATTTTCATACCTCCATGGGCGGTGATGTTCACCAACGAGAATCCAGGAACGATGAGTACAGGTTTAATCAAAGCGTGCTGTTTCGGCTGAGACGAGCTACAAGCATAGAGGATGTGGCAGCAGCGGTAGAGGCTGTAGTCAGTCATCACCCTACGCTAAGATGTCGGTTCCGGCGAAGTGGAATTTCCTGGTGTCAACTAATAGAACCGGATATCCCATCTTCTTATCATTTCACCTCCCATACATTTACGACTAACGCTGAATTCGAGAAACTAGTCAGAACCGCCCACGAGAGAATTGACATTGAGACGGGCCCTGTCTTTGCTGCCTATCATTTCAATACCAGTGATGGCCACCAAATGCTCTACATGGTCGCTCATCATCTCGTTATCGATTTAAGGTCGTGGAATATCATAGCAGACGACTTAGAAGGGTTGCTCACTAAGGGGTATCTCATCTCTGGTCACACCCTCTCCTTTAGAGAATGGACGCTCCACCACAGACATCGCATACGGGAGATGAGCATTCCGTTCGACGTACCGAGGGGAAACTATAGATACTGGCAAATTGATCCCGCGTCCAACAAATACGGCAATACGTTGTCTACTGGTTTCACGCTTAGTGCAGAGGTCACCTCAGCCCTAAAAATCAGCTGCCAGGCGCTTAAGGTAGACCTTGTGGACCTTTTCATGGCTGCTCTTCTTCTCTCCTTTGCGCGAGAATTTCACGACCGCACGCCGCCTACTATATGGAACCAGATGAATGAGAGATCTTTATTCGGAACGGAGAGAAATATATCAGAAACAGTAGGATGGTTTACCTCGCTATACCCGGTGGCTGCCCATGTTTACCCAGCGGACGATATCTCAACTGTACTCAAAAGGATCAAAGACTTGGAATACGCTACCATTAAAAGGGGTATTCTACAGTTTGCTAGGAATCTGATAGATGGCGCCTCTACGCTTTCATTTGTTTCCTCCTACTGCCCTCTCGAGCTTATGTTTACTTACTCTGAAAAACGGCAAAATATGAAAAGTCAAGACACCTTATTAGAACAAGTCCCTGCGTCAGATAGGACCTTGGCTTCAGGTGTGTGGGATATTGGAAACGATGTCGGGCGTATCGCCATATTCGAGACTTCAATATCAGTCGAGGAGAGTGGAACCAGCGTCGAGTTTCTCTACCCCAAAGATTGTGTACATCAGGAGAAGATAGAAAATTGGGTTTGTGGTTACGAGAGGATATTACTTCAAGCCACAGAAGGGTTGCAGCATGAAAAGTCGAGGGCGTCTTTATCTAACCCTCTTCATCTGAACATTTCCGACGAAGAGTTCAACCGACTAAATGCAACAATCCTACCGCGGCTCAATCTCAATGTTTCTAATATCGAGGCCATTTATCCCGCAACGGAAACTCAGCAAGACATTATTACCAAGCAAGCTCTAATTCCGGGGAGTTCTAAGGCGTTGATGATTTGCGAACTCGCAACGTTTGATCGGCCCATTGATACTTCTCGCATCTGCAATGCTTGGCTTCAAATGACATCGAAGCATTCCGCCTTGAGGACTATCTTTTCTCAGAGCGTCTCCAATAGCCGCTTGTATGATCAGATAATTTTGAGGTCACATTCGCCCACCATGCTCTTCCTGGAAAGTGATAGCGTTGAGGATGTAATGGCATCTATTGATAACCTACCCCCTTTACCACTGAATGAGGGTATTCCTTGGCATAGACTTGTTGTATGCCAGGTAGCCGACAAGACATTTATCAAGTTGGAGGCAAGCCAGGCAGTATGCGATGTACGTCCTTAAAATCCTTACGAATTCTACCTGCAACTGATTAGGTATCCAGGTCTTCAGCATGTCCATTCTCTTCAAAGAACTTGAGCAAGCCTATTTCCATGACCAAATCCCCTCTCGGACCGAGGCATCATATCTTCAGTATGCGCAGCATTTGGAAACGTCCTCTTCCAGTATTGATTTCTGGAAGGAGCATTTGAAGGGTGTTCAACCATGCCAATTCCCTGCCCTCGTATCGCAACATTCCATTCCAAACGAGTGGGAGACTACGACTGTTGATCTTGACGTTCAGTATGAGAAGCTCAAAGCTTTCGCTGGGGAACATAGCATAGGTCTATCCGTCATACTCCAGGTTGCGTGGGGTTTACTCTTACGGACTTATATCGGAACAGACAATGTCTGCTTTGGGTACCGCGTTGACGGTAGGGATTTCCCCGTCGAGAATTTGGAGGGTACTATTGGTTCATTTTCAACTATCTTGACATCCAGGCTTCGAATACCCCGTGAAGAGCTCCTTACGCAGCTACTGCTAAATGCGGAGAAGGACCGTCTACAAGCATTCGACCATCAACACATACCTATTAGCAGGGTCGAACACGAACTACAGATCAAGGGTGTTCGCTTGTTCAACACCTACCTCTCATTAAGGTGCGAATATGGGTCTTCCACAAGTTCAAGATGCCGACAGGTCAGGATAGAGCAAGCCTCAGAGTACGATGTTGGCGTGGATGCATACTTTCACGACGGAAACATGTCAGTTGACATTGGGCATCGCATCTTTAACTCCGATCAAGCAATTACCGTTGCTTGTGTATTTGGAAGAGCTATTGAGGCCATCCTGGACTCACCAACGAGTGGAGTCCAGGAGGTCGACTTATTCAGTATGCGCGACCATGAACACATCCTGGCATGGAACAGCATGCCTCAAGCTGATCTACCTAAGGAAACTATCCATGGCTTAGTCGCACGTCAAGCTTCGCTAAACCCGGAAATCCAAGCCGTCTGTGCGTGGGACGGGGAGTTTTCCTATGGTGATCTTCACGATCTGTCCATTGTCCTTGCTAAACACCTTCTCGCTTCCGGCCTCAAGCCACGAATGCCTGTGCCTGTGGCTATTGTCAGGAGTCGGTGGGCTGTAGTAGCCATGCTAGCGGTGCTCCAGTAAGTTGGTTATATCTAGCGATGCCAAATCCTGTACTGACCTGCTTCTAGTGCCGGCGCAATTTTGGTGCCTATCGATATTGAGATCCCCTCAGAAATTTCCAGGATCATCAGAGAAGTTGGTGCCAGTTTCGTCCTAACCTCAGCTAGTGTTCGAAAATTCGTGGATGGTCTTGGGGCAAAGGCCATCACTGTAGACGAAAACGCTGTTCTGGCTATGTCCGCACAGGCGGTCGATATGGACCTTCCACGTCCTACACCCTACGAAATAGCCTGCATTCTTTTCAGCGCCGCGTCCACTGGGACTTTCAAAACAGTCTCCTACAGCCATAGATCCTTAGCAGCTGCTTGTGTCGGGCAGAGTTCTACGCTACTCATTAACCCCTCGAGCAGGGTCATGCAGCTCTCTTCGTATCATGTCGATATTGCGCTTTCAGAAATCTTCACTACCTTGGTTCAAGGGGGCTGCGTCTGTATCCCTTCAGCCTCGGAGAGAACTGCCGATTTCTCCGGAGCCGCCAGGCGCATGCACGTTAATTGGACATATTTAACACCGACGCTATCAAGGAAATTAGATCCGAAAAGCCTGCCAGACCTTGCCGTTGTCTGTTTCCGTGCGAAGCATCTTGATGATGATGTTTACGCACCATGGATTGGTAAGGCGAAGGTGTTACTGGCTTATGGTTCTCCTGAAGCTGGCCCCCTTGCACTTTCTGCCACCGAGCTTACTGATTCGAGCACTTCGCAATGCTTCGACAGTCCATTCTACGGTAACTTTTGGATAGTCAGTCTGGAAGATAGTAACCGGCTCGTGCCAGTAGGTGCGCTTGGCGAGCTGGTAATAGGGGGGCCGACACTTGCTAGCGGTCTAGACATCCACAAACTAAATATCAAGACATGGACCGAAAAGAGACCAACTTGCGCAATGTCACTACTGGAAAAATCGGGAAATCGCCTACTCAGAACGGGACACCGTGCCCGTTATCTCGAGGATGGAAGGGTTTTATTCGCCGTAGATGACGGTGGAGATGCGCAAATAGACGGTAGAAAGTTCCGCCTTTCGGTTGTCGAGCCAAAGCTTCGACAATGCCTCGGCCGGCGTGTCGACGTAGTGGTTGAGACGATAGCCTTCAACGACCCCGATTCGGATCCGATTTTAGCTGCCTTTATCGATTTTGGAGAGAATGTACTGAGGAGAGGGGAAGAATTGCCGAACCTCAGTCGCACTACAAAGGAGAGATTATACCTTTGTAAAAAGATGGCCAGCATGGCGCTCCGAGAAACCTTACCCAGGTATATGGTCCCCTCGGCGTATATACCTGTTAAACGTATGCCTTTGACACCAACGTTGGATGTCAACAGGGTAGAGCTCCAACGAATGATTGCGGGTTCATCCAGGAAACAACTTCTTGGGCTAGCAGAGGTTTCGAATCCGCAAGGGCTTCAAAATATTAGTTTCAAACCTCTCCCTCTAACCGAAGTGGAACATCGAATGAGGGCTATATGGGGTCAAGTACTCGGCATCGAAGAAAGGTCGATTACAGCTAGCGATGGATTTCTAACCTTAGGCGGTGACACCGTCTTTGCCTATGAACTAATCAGGGAGTGCAAGCAGCGCGGCATTGATCTTTCTATCATCGATATCCTTCGAAACATCTCTCTGGCTGAGATATGTACGGGGGCCATGATTATGGAGACATATCCTACAGTCTTTCAAGCGGTCGTTGAACCGATGCAGCTAGATTCCCCAAGTTTTCCTACTGGCAAAGGAATTGCGTCTCAGCTTGGATTCGATAAGGGCTTGGTCGAGGATATAATTGAGGCGTCATCGTTGCAAACAATGTTCATCGAGTCTGAGATGGCACAGAGTGGTGGAATTGTCGATTACCTGGAGATTAATATCAACGGGTCTCTAGATTGTAATAAGCTTCACGATGCGTGCTTTAGGTTGATCGATGCTCATCCCATTCTTCGGACGGCATTTGTTACTCACCGTCACCAACTCTACCAGGCCGTCTTTAGGTCTCATCGTCCAGAATTTCCGAAGTATCACTGCCAAAGCTGGAGACTTGGCAATCTAACTACCTCGAAACTCATTAAGAGGGAGCAAGCGAAACGTATTGACTTTTGCCAACCCGTTACCAAGTTCTCCTACTTTGACGCCGGAAAAAGCTCCGTGCTCGTCATACGACTTAGTAGAGCCCAGTATGATGGGCTTTCGATACCTGTGCTTCTCAGCGACTTAACCCGGTTCTACAATCATAGCGATCAGCCTATCAAGCGTCCCGGCTTCTACGAGGTAATTAGAGCTACTCGTCGCTCATACTCGGACAGCGCCAGCGAATACTGGCGTACTTTGCTCGAAGGTGCAACAGTCACCCAAATAATATCAAAGCCCTCGCCTACGAAAGTCAGCTTGAACCACACAACTATCCACCGACAGATCCGCACAGGGGCACTGCGCAACTTAGGTATATCATTTGAAACGATACTTAAGAGCGCCTGGTCGATCGTCCTTGCGAATCTGTCTGGTACCAATGACGTTGTCTTCGGTGAGCTTCTGGATGGGAGAGACCTCAGCCTTCCGAACAATAAAAATGTATCGGACATCGTCGGACCCTTAGGCAATATCTTACCCGTCCGAGTAAGATTGCCAGATATTCCGATCACGCCATATGAATATTTCCGATGCATCCAAAGTCAGCACGTCGCTAGCAGATCACATAGCATACAACTTTTTGATATCATACAAGAAGCAACTCCATGGCCATCTTGGACTCGGTTCAGCACCATCATCCACCATAAAGCCCACACCAGGGATACCGCGAACATCGAATTCAGTTTCGGAAATTCCTCATCCGAGATGAATTACAAGAAACCGAACTATTTTCCGTCAGATATCTTCATCGAATCATGCATGTCGGGATCCTCTGACGTCGGTATATCCCTCACATTTTGCGAGAAGATAAACCTTTCCTTCGCGAACGACGTTTTGAATATGCTTTGTTCGGTCATCTTGCTTCTCACTTCTACTTTTGTCATGGAGCCATTATATCTAAAAGGCCTCGATGATGATAGCTCAACGTCGAGAATTCCACTCCCAGCACCTAAGCGAGAGATTGGAATATCGGCAAACGTTGAGTCTGTCGAACCCGATCTTGCTCGCTCCGTCCACAACATGATATCATCTGCCTGGAACGGAATTCTTGAGGCCTACACACTCAAAGTTCCCGATATACGCTCAGTCCCCTTCTACGAGATTTGGGGCTCTCTCGTTCCGGCTGCTGAGCTCGCTAAATACTACACCAATAACATGCCTTCTTCTCTTGGTGTAGAAGGAACCAGTTTCACGGCGGAAGAAATCATTGACCATCCAACGATGATGCAACAATACGAACTCATCATCGCGAAACAGCAAGCGCCGGATTCCAGGCGCAGCAGGAGCACCATGTTGGTCCGCACACAGTCCGTCTTAGGCAGAAACATACGCAGACTGCCTGGCGTGAGCGCCTCGCCGACCGTTACGTCTCCGAGGAGCAACCATAGGTCCACGGGTAGCAACACTTCCATGGAGTCCATGACGACGGGATCTACTCAGAGCGACGACGACGAACTAAAAGCGCACGATGTCGCACTGAATCGTACCGCTAGGGAGGCGAGGAAAGTGATTCTGGAGGGGAAGCACTGCAGGGCAACGAAGAAGGGGCCCTCGCTCCTGGGGAAGATGTTGCCTACAATTCCAAGTTAATTGTTTACTTTTCTTTGTATTAGGGGCGGGCGGTTCGAAAGCATCTGGCATTTGTTGGAGGGGTACTTACTAGAGGGATATCATTGGGGTTCTTCGTCTTTATGGCTGGTGTTTAGGTTCTGGGAAATGACTGCAGGCAAACGATAGCAATACCTTCGATGTTCAAATTACTTAAGATACCAATGCAATGGTTTTATTTTAGACAACATGCATAACTTATTGAGTGAATGTCTACCTACCTCATGATAACCTAGGTACCTAGCTGTCCGGGAGTCTATGTGAGCTATTCCAATAATAAATGAGCACATCCATTCACCTCCAAAATACCTTTCACAAGTTTCCACTCTCAGCATTTCTCAAGAAGTATCTATCATATTTTCTCATCTAACCATACTTTACTAGACCAAGACTTCACCAGTCGTTCTAACACGGGTCGGGTTTTCCACGATCGCGATAACACTTACCTAACTAAATTATACCAGGTAGGCAAACAATACTTACCAGAAATCCTGCCGTACGTACTTGCCATCAACGCATTGAAAATATACCGGAACCTGGCGGTATATCTTCTGCTGGCATATCTCCTCGGCCCGCCTGGCTTCCTTGCACGTGCTGCAGGTGTCGTGGTTCAGCACGACGTTGCACATCTGTCTGGTGTTACGACATGCCCCCCTCGCGGCTTTGGCACACGCCCGGAAAGCTACGCGGTAGCTGAACTCGTATTGGCATTCGTAGCAGTGGTACCATTCTAGATGCCTTACACACATTTTTCTTTTATTTCTTTTACCTTTTCAAGGTTGGAGGTTTGGTGATAGGCTACCTAGATAGATTAGGTTAGGTAGGCACTGCTGGTGTTTACGATGGATGGGAATGGAGGTAGCGTGCTTGTTTGGCCGACGACGGGAATGATTTCTGATACTATTATGATGGCTGCGTACCTAGGTTTCTTGGGGGGCGCAATGCCAGTGTTATACATGTTAAGGTTCTTTCTGCCACAATGCCTTTGTGACAGATCATTCTAAGCCGCAAGTAAAGACGCTGGTGATGTTGGCGTTTCAATTGTTGTATTCTTTGTTTCAAGATAGAATGGCTATTCATGGCAGTATATACTATCGATGCCCTCAATACATTGAACATCCCAGAGCCTAGAAAGAAGGCTAAAATGAATGTACGAACTGGGATAGAGCCTTATACGTTTGTCTTGGTTTATGAAGGGTCTTAAAATCTGGGCGTCTACATTGGGATCCCCTTTGTCTGTGAAGGAGTGTATGCGCGTCATCTGTTATATATGCGAACGATGGCTCTTTGTTGAGTCATTGACACTTCTAGATTAATACTTGGCCAACTCATAAAATCAGACAACTGCAGATTATTATCAAGTGACTTAGAAGCTAGGGTATCAGGGTAGATACCTACCTACCTCGTCCTGAATACCCAAGATAACAGACAGCGATACTAGGCACGTTAGAAAGACACGTTGAGACCGCTATACCAAGACGGTCCATCCAAGCAGCCTTCATTACCTACCTGAATCTCTTCCTGCCGGGTAGATAATTTATGAATCCGAATGTATCTCCATAAATACCAGCCCTCCCACAGCCGACATCTCCAACTCCCACCCCTCGTCGAGAAGGAGGCAGAAGAAACCACGGAGGACAACAGTCACGAGTGGCTCGTCCTCGCGAAAGAGAGCGTCCGACGGGACCTTGAGGCGTCCAAGAAGGAGCTGGAACTTGTCAGAGACCTGCTCGGGGAATTAAACGGCGGCTTCGAAGTACGGACATCCGACCGCGGGGCTAGAGACCGGTTGTTTCTTATGAGGGCTTGCCAGGAGTACTCCGGCTCGCGGTCGTGTATGCTCGAAGAACGGCTGTGACAGATAGATTTATGGATGGACGAGGCGCGCTTGGGTCGGAGCATTCCTAGTAGAGTGCCAGATGAGTATGTCGAATCCCACATACATACCTAACCTAGATCGCTTTGCCGGAGGGTTTCTGGGGAATGATCATGCCCTTACTTCCAGTAATTTTTTATTTTTTTTTCGTATTTACTATCAAGCTGCCTCTTATATCTAGGTAGATAAAGACATATGTTGGTATCATGCTTACCTACCTCAGATGGATCATGGTCGATGTTGAATGGCGGCAATGGCTGAGCGAACAAGTCGCTCCACGGGATAGCTCATCTGGCCAAGTCAATACTATGTCCCGCCAGAGAGACGCGGTGCAATCTTGGGGACCACTGATTCCCATACTCGCGGCTTTGATCGAGTAGAAGTAAGCCTAAGCCATGAAGGACTTGGTAGCTTCGGGTTATAATGTGTTACGAACGATTGGCGCAAGTGTGGGATCGTATATTGCTGCAGGCGTTCGGTAACGGTTCAAGGAGGCTCATCTTGTACGATACTAGGGTACCTACCTCTAATGCATCACTAGGTTATAATAATTCCCCTATTAAAAGAGGTAATATTGATTGCAGGCCGGAGTTTAGCTGAACGTTTTCTTTACATTAACCAGTACATCGCGCCACATGGCCTCTTCGTCAGCTTGTAAGATCTGTTACTACATTATAGCCTTTAGCTGGAAGGATTTGAAAGGAGTTACCACCCGTTCTGGGCTTCCCCGGGTGGCGGTTGGTTCGCAGCAGCAGCAACTGTCGCGTGATCATGTAAATGCAAGCCCCTTCGGCCGTTTTAAAGGGCGGGCTGAGAGGCTGCAACTTTATCGAGATCCTTGAGAGTACCTCTAAGATGTAGGTAGGTATTCCGAAAAGAACTTCGAATGAGGCTCCAATCATATGATTAAGTGTGTATCTTCCCAATGTTTGCTGTTTTAATCATCCACTTTGCAGGTATGGTACCATAGCTCAAATTCTCAGATACTGTAACCTACCTCTGGTATGTCAAGTAACAGATCCTCACAAACCTGAACATGTCCATGGTGGATCAATGTAATACACCCACTATGTCATACGCGTGTAAACTATAGGTATATCCTTGGCACCGGTGCTTGGGTTAGGTAGCATGTAGTTGTAATTACCATGTAAGTTAGGTACCTAGGTAGTTACATAGTATGTCTCTCTCCGCATCCTCCACACTTTTACGAAAGCTTTATCCGTTGGCGACGACCAATAGATATTATTACTGTTACGTACGGGAAATAGCAGAATGCAAATAACCGACCAATACAAACACTAGCTGTAATCTGTCTTTTCCTTTTTGCTTGGATCTCTGCCTTGGCAGCTTGGGCCCCTCCCCCGATAGGATTTACCCCGGCAGACCCACAGCAAGCGTGGTGTATTGTATCTATTCCTTGCTCTGTCCCCGTCAGGGAATACCTAACGTACCTAACGTACCTAACGTGGTACGGGCGCACGTTTGGATGGCTGTCTACGTCTACACTACACTGCACTAACGTAGTGTACCGGGGGCATAAGGGGGGCAAGGGGGCAATTCAGGGTCGTCGACCCCGCGGAGCCACACCGAACCCTTTTAGGGCATGCTCCCGCAACATCGGGCACCAGTCATGTCCAGATCACTGCAAACACGGAAGCATTATTTTTAAGCATAGCCAGCTTAATTCGGCCGGCCGTGACCGATCAATAAGGATGTGTAGCGTTTGTGGAAACTTGTGTAAAACTGATAGACATCTTATAATTCTCCGAGTAGGATTTGTTCGTACTGGAACAGAGGGATTATCAGGAGGAGATTGGAGTAGAGTTTGCTTGCTTAAGCAGTCCTCGAATTTAGCAGGATTTGTTATGGGTGAGACATGAGAGTGAGAGAGCAGCTGGGTCGGAAACATACACTGCAGACGTACCATGCAGCTATGTAAGAATCTGGGCGGTGATCAATAAATGGTATTATTTGGAGTTTGAAGTGGATTGGCGCATACTGGCGCGTGGCCGATCCAGTCTGAATGGCGTCGTGTGAGATTGGCGAGCAAGTATTATGACCAAAGTTATCCGTAGACGAATCGTTCTCGAACAATACTACGTTACTTATTATGTAGTACTATTTCAATACAAGTACCTAACCTAAGGTATGTAATGCCATATGTAATACTATGGTATTGCTATTGTTAGGTTGCTTGGTTCTGCTTGCGTGTTAGTATAAGGACGAGCTTACGGAGTTACCTACTTGTAATATAATATATAGGTAGGTACCTATCTAAGTATACAAATTGGTAATGCGGTCTTCCGGAGGTAAAAGCACGCTTTTGGACATGTTCTGCGTTGTATGAATTCGGCTGTGGTCCAACCAGTGTCTTATTATATACCTAAGTTAGGTACTTTTGCTTTCTTATAGCTAATATAGGCCGTTTGGTGTATACCTTAGGTAGGTAGATATTTGATTTCCATCTCGAAAGGATCTTGGGTCTAGAGAGCTGACAAGCTGATCGACCGATTCAGCGCTCTGCAGGAAGGCTGGGAGCACTGATCAGCACTCAGACTGATGCGAAATATGATTGGAGAAATTCACAGGACAGAGTTACTCCAACCATGGTTCCCGGATACGCCCATTGTCTTAAAATCGAGTCATCCGCTCTCTAATTTGCCTTGCTATGCTATTGTAACGCCCAATTGGAAGCATTAGTAGGCCTGACGAGGCGGGTTTAGAGAGGTCCTATGTAGATATTTTACAGCTTTTCCTTATTGTCGCTCCAACCGTGTCTCGCTTTACCCTCTTTTCTTTAACTGTCCGAACAAGGGTCCTTCCTCAATAATACCGTAGAGGGGTGTAAATATTAGTCTTAACGACCCAAACAGGCTGGGATAGGCTGTTTCTATATTAGCACCGTCGGAGCCTAGGCTATACCAAGAGCCTGGGCACCAGAAAAGTCACCGCATACCGCATATTACAAGGGACTTATACGATTTATTCGATACCAGGAAAAGAAGGTCAAATTTCTATCGCTAAAACTATGAAACGGCGAGGGTGGGACAGTGAATCGAGGGAGAACTCGTCTTGTGTATACTATCTACACTAGTACTACATGCGCTCCCATAAAGCCATCTTGTCCTCGAACCGAATGCCTATTATCGTCTAATTATCTTTATTGATCAGCTGGCGTTTACATATGATGATTATCACACTTATAAGCTTTAGCTTCCGATGGTCAGCGATATTTCAACCTCATTCTCGTCCCAATATCTGACGAATCGCCTCTCAAGTCCGTTCATAATAAGTAAGATATGGTGCGGCGCAGCGCGATTTGAAAAAAAAAAAAGGAATTGGTCCTTGGCCTTTCCATCTCAGCCAACCAGAGTCTTTATGATATGTTTTCTTATCTGCACGAGCTGGGAGCAGACTCTCACCAGCCTCACTAGCAAGTCGCATCTCGGTGGCACACTTCTATTACTAAAGGATTTACGAACGTTTGATAAAGTCGTATAGCTAGACAAGATTGGGCTTGACCCATCCTTTAGTACATAAACCTTAGATAAACCTGCCTGTCCGCCAAGCCAACGTGCATAGTAAATATACCGTGCTAACCGTGCACGCTGGGGTCCAGGCTTAGATCAGACTAAGGGTGATTCAGTTACGATCAAGGGCTTGGCAACCTGGAGAAAGTCCCGAGCTATCGTCAATAAGGTATAGCCGTAAGTCTAGAAGCTAAGCGTCGGTGAACATCCACAAAAGATACGGTGTTTTTTTTTTTTTTTTTTTTTTAGGTATTTATTTTCTCTGATATTGTCAGTACAGAGTCATTCGACATCACGGCCAAAATCTGAGCTGAGGTTCCGATACTTAAACGAGCACTGGCTAACGTACAACCCAAGAATCCTTTTCGGGCCGGAGGCAAGAGAAATTGTTACTTGGAACAGGGGGAGAATTTAGAAATGCCTTGGGAGCTGATAACACAAATAAGCTTCGAGTTAACCAGACAGAAAGAAAAAAAGGGTTGTTCCCCTCACAGCTTAGCTTTCGAATTATCTCCTATTGTTTTACTAGTCGTCATAGCCAAGTTAATTCAAAAGTTCCTAAATGCTGCTAGAGGACTAGGGAAATCGATCATCATGTTCAGTTCTATTCTTTCTATTCTTTCTTTTTATACATCACTACTATGTAGATATTATGTACCTACATAGGTGCGTGAGTACCTAATAATCGCAATCGTGTTTAACCCTGCTGTCTTTTAGGGTGTGTGGTCATGGCGAGTCTGGCTAGCTGCTGAATTCCGGTGACCAAGATAGTAAGATAGTTCCTAGGCATCACGCGAGTCGTCAGATTCGCTCCCACCAAATACTATTTCATGGTCTGGATTCTGATTAGGCCCAAACGGATGCCTACCTCAAGCTCGTTCGAGAGGATAGGTACCCTAGATCTTGGTTATCAAACCTAGTTCCTCTTTATACGGAATACACATCTATTCTTATACGGATTTCCATATACAAACAGGTAGCTACCTGACATCGGTGGGTACTTGTTATATCATTTTATCTATTCATCTATTCGTCTAGTTATCTATTATATCCCTAATTACTTGCCTACCTCGGTAACACTCATTTCCCCTTCTCTCATGCATTTATCTCTCGCAATGAATAAGGTTCCTTGCGCCAAGGGGGCCCCCCGTCGTCCTTCCCACCCCATTCTACATGTGCGCCAACCAACGTGTCCCATATCCACCGGTCCTATCAGGATCCTTGTCGGACTAAAATGTAGAGTAGAATATAGAACATAGAGAGTATGGATGTACTTCTATACTTTCCCCATTGTATCATCCCAACATAGTAGATTCAGGTAAGGCTTTGCCATCCAGAGAGAGGCTGTATGTGTGTGTGTGTGTGTGTATGGTATAATAAATAAATAATCCCCCCCCCGCTCCCCCAGGTCGCGCAACTCGTCGCTTTACTTACTGTGACATCGCCTCATTCCTTTCACCTCTGGAAATCAGACTCTTGTGTCTACGGGGTGGCCTTCGGCCGATTGGATAGTATATCGTCGCATTCCTAGCCGTTTGCCAATCACCAGGATTTACTACTATTCTTCTATTTCTCCTCTTCCCTCTTCTTATCCTTTTTTCATTCCTTCTCTTTTTCTTGTAACATAGCTACAACCGTCATTTCTCTGCCCGTGTCCGGTAACTAATTCATCCCGTCCGAAATGGTATCCTCCGAGCCTGCCGCCAGTAATGGCAGCAAAGATGAGAAGGATATCGGCCTTCCGAGCTACTCGAGCCCGGATGTCGATGGGGGAGAGGGTGTAGTAAGAGCTGATAAGTGGGCGACACGAAATGGTCTGAACCTCGAATCCTTCAAGAAACGTGACTATGGCGCTGGTATTGTCGAGCTCGACCGGAGCATGAAACCGAGGCATTTGCACATGATTGCTATTGGAGGTTCCATCGGTGCTGGTTTCTTCGTCGGTTCGGGTAGTGCTTTAGCTACAGGTGTAAGTTGCCAAATGCGATCGTTTCGCGATTCTTGTCTTATACGATTTTCAATCTGACCGCATTAATGAACAGGGCCCTGCTACTCTATTGATCGATTTCTTCATCATCGGTGTGATGATGTTTAATGTCGGTATGTATTATTCCACTACCCAATGATTCCCTATGTCTTCGTCTAGGCGGTTCGAAGTTTAACCACGATATTCTCCGTAGTCTACGCTCTTGGTGAACTGGCTGTCATGTTTCCTATCTCTGGTGGTTTCTATACATATGCGACTCGCTTCATTGACCCTGCCTGGGGTTTTGCCATGGGATGGAATTACGTCTTGCAATGGGCTGTCGTCGTTCCGCTAGAACTCACTGTTTGCGCCATCTCGATCGGTTATTGGAACTCGGAAATTAGTCCTGGCGTTTGGATTACCATCTTCTACGTCTTCCTCATTATCGTGAACATTTTCGGAACTATTGGTTACGCCGAGGAAGAGTTTTGGGCTTCCCTCCTAAAGCTCACTGCCACCGTCGTCTTCATGTTCATTTCGCTCGTTTGCGTCCTTGGAGGTGGCCCCGAGGGAAGCCGTTATGACAATTACTACGGCGCGCGCCTCTGGTACGAACCCGGTGCATTCCGAAACGGTTTCCGCGGTTTCTGTGCTGTATTCGTCACGGCTGCCTTCTCGTTCAGCGGAACTGAGCTGGTTGGTCTCGCTGCTGCCGAGTCTCGCAACCCCGCAAAAGCCCTTCCCGGCGCTATCAAGCAGGTCTTCTGGCGTATCACTCTGTAAGTTTCCTTGAATTATCCGTAATTGCTTCTTTCGTATATCTGTAGTATCTTCTAACACTTGATTACAGTTTCTATATCCTCGGTCTCACTTTCGTTGGTCTTCTAGTACCTAGCGACGACCCCCATCTGCTCAACGCGAGCTCCAGCGATGTTACGGCGTCGCCTTTCGTGTTGGTTGGACAATACGCGAACCTGAACGGTTTCAACCACTTCATGAATTTTATTATCTTGGTTTCAGTCGTGTCCATCAGTGTATCTGGTGTTTATGGTGGAAGCCGTACTTTGACCGCCCTTGCCCAGCAGGGCTACGCCCCTAAGATTTTCACGTACGTCGACCGTGGCGGCCGTCCTACCTTCTCTGTTGGTGCCCTCCTCGCCTTCGGTCTTCTTGCATACATCAACTTAGCCGCCGCCGGCCCCGATATCTTCACCTGGTTACAGGCTTTGTCTGGTCTTGCTGCTCTCTTCACCTGGGGCTCTATCTGTCTGGCGCATATCCGATTCCGTAAGGCTTGGGCATACCACGGACACACTTTGGATGAAATTCCATTCAAGGCGATTGGCGGTATCTGGGGATCATGGCTCGGACTTATCCTGGTTGTTCTCGTATTAATCGCTCAGGTAAGCTTATCCCTTTCTACATGGCCAGTGTGCATGCTTTACTAAACTGTTTCTAGTTCTATGTCGCTATCTGCCCTCCTAAAGGTGGCTTCAATGATGCTGCAGGATTCTTCGAGACCTATCTCGCCCTTCCCGTCGTGATTTTATTCTGGGTTATTGGTTATATATGGAAGCGTACTGGTTGGTTGCGCACACACCAGATTGACATCGATACTGGACGACGTGAGGTCGACTGGCCCGAAATCAACGCGTATCGCGAGAAGCTTGCCGCCATGCCTGCGTGGAGGCGTATACTAAACATCGTATTCTAAGTTGCGGTGATGTGTTGTATATGTGTGTATTTCTTGGGATGTAGGAGGATTGTGGTTATTAACCCGTATATAAAGATGTTGTAAAATCGAGAAACTTCGCATAGCGGATTAGATTATACCTATCGATCGATTTCATGCAGTAATAAAGATACCAAAGCGAGTCATAACTGAGACTCTCCGAGAAAGAAAACTCGAGTACCAGATTTCCCTCACCAGTTTACACAATTTGCGTACCTAAGCCAAGCCTATGGGAAAACCGTGAGATAGAATACAAGCCACTAGCTGGGTACACAACATATCAAATACTGTGAGAAGCAAGTATAATGGGCCATTTCAGGCTATCCTACATTGGCAAGACTATATTCTAATGTGTGCTATGACTACTCAAGGATGCTAGGACTGATTTCTAGATGGAACACTGGAAGTAGTTGAAGCCGAGCCATTCCTATACCACTATGAGGTTTCCATGGTCAGACCTTGCATTAAAGGCTCATCCAAAGGCCTTGATAGACTACAATCAGTATTTATTGGTTGAGCTCCGTGCTAGATCACCTGTAAAGATGGCTACGCCGTTTCCGTTATAAGCTAGGAAGTTTTTGGAGCCATGGGGATCTCTGACAGCCCCGTCCGTCGCCAGCCTCCGTAGAACGTCGAGACTGTCACGTGGGGTTTTCATCTGGTAAGGAACCAGGCTCTTCAGATATAGAATGAGGCCGGATACGTGAGGTGTGGACATGCTCGTGCCGCTGAGGGATGCCGTATCTTGGTCGGTTTGAATCCACGCAGACAGAATATGTTCGCCTGGCGCGAAGATGTCGACTAGTTCACCCCAGTCGCTGAAATGGGAACGCGTGTGGTCCCTTCCAACGGAACCAACGGTTATGGCCGCCGAGGCGGATGCTGGTGAGTAGTTTCGAGCATCCTGATTGTAATTACCAGCAGCTACCACGATCAACACGCCTCGCTTATATGCTTCCTCTACCGCTCGATTAACAGATTCTCTGAGATACCCAACCGCGCTGATATTGATGACGGACGAATTCTGGCGTTTCTTCGTGATGATGTCCTGGACGGCCCAATGGATCCCCTCGAGAAGATCCGAAGTATGGGACGCGGCGTTTGCGAAGATTTTAACCGAAATAACTTTTGCCTTTTTGGCGACACCGCTGCGAGGAAAGTCAGCACTTATAGAATCATTACCTACACGGTCGATGGAACTTGAAATTACTAAGTCTTGTCGGCGATTGTACCTGCCACGTGTGTCCCATGGCCAACTTCATCCGCGAATATCCCACCCACCACGTTGTGACCCAGAGAGGCACGATTTTCAAATTCCTCGTGCGTATTCAGCAGCCCGGTGTCGAGGACGTACGCGTACGTGCCTTCGCCGGCTCTCGAGTCGTAAATATAATCCGAGTTGTTTGGAACCCGATGAGAAAGGTCAGCCAGGCCCCAGGAGGCGTCCTGTTGTACTACATGCTTCATCAGATTTATTTCGCCGTCCGGCTCGATCATCTCAACGACATTATCGCTTCCGATCTGAGTGCGGACATCGCTGTCCATTGTGCACGAATATGCGTTCCAAGATCCAATGTTCCATCGCCTCCCAATTTCTACCGCGGGCGAGTTGTCGAGGGCATGCATATTAGTCGCTCGTCGTATATGCTCCTCTACGGCAGTCGCGCCCAATCCATCTCGAAGAGTGACAATATACCGCCCAACATTCGGCTCGGGCTCATTTTCCTCTCGTGATGCAAGTGGATGTGCTGAAACAAAGATGGATATGATGAAGCTTAGAAGTGCCAGTTTTCTAAGACCAATCATGTTAACTTGAGCAACGGAAAGAAAGTCCTAGATAATATTTGAAGCTACCTAACGTATGGCAGCGCTTGTTTGGTAGAATGCAGCATATCTAAAAATGTGCGGTTTCATCACGCGAATAAGCGATGGTATTTGATGAGTGTTAGAGTTAAGGGAGGCAGACTAGGAGGAAGGAATTAGGATGGGAGATCTAACTAAGAGGTAGCAAACCGATATGGCCTTGGCTGGAGTTTCCTAAGAAAAGCTTCAAGGAAAAAGGAAAGACTGCTAAAGTTTTGGAGACTTGTGGCTTCTAGAGACCTCACCGGCCTTGCGTATACCACATTGGTAGCAAGTGATGTTGTGGAGAGAACGATTAGCATATGGTGGATGAAAGTGTAGTGGATTTACCTTCCCTTGCCTCTAATTATGAGCAGCCCATGTTTAAGTTGAATGTGATAGAAGATATTTGAAGTGCTAATATCCATGTCCATAATCGATGGCTGGACACCTGCTAATTTATATGAAGCTGGTTCCCTGACCAAGCTCACATGTATATATATAGGAGGTACAGAGCGGATTGATCTGTACTGTATTACTAATGTAAGTATATCGGAGAGTGGGCAGAAAACTATCCTTATAACCTCCCAAATTGATTCCGTCCCCTCTCTTTATCTCTTCATTAGGATTTTCCCATTCTATATGGGCATCTAGTTATCTTTACCTCCTTCCTCCCTGTTCTATTTCCTGATATAAAGGTTCGATTAATAGGCCCCAGTCGTCCTTGATATCCCGTTTCAACTCCAGGTTGGTTTTTCGGGACTCAACGACCAATGTGTCACCGCCCTTAAAGTATGCCAAAACACCTCCCTTACCATCCATACGAGCTGTAATACGGAAGTAATGCTTGCCCTCTTCGTTGGCTTTGCGGACCGGGATGAACTGGAGGTCGTTCTCTTGACACCAGTTTTCTATCTCGTCGCGGAATGTGGGTTCTGGTTTGTCAATAGGCTCTTGTGGTACGGGTATAGATATGGGTTTCTTGTCTGCTTTGGGTTTGTGGGGCTTCGGTTGGTGAGCAGGACGACCGTCAGGCCGAGGAAGTTTACTCTTCGCATCTGCGCCGAGATCAAGTGCAGTCTCGATCATGGCGGTACCTTTCTCAAACTCGGCAGAAATACTCGGAAGAGATGATATCTCACTAGGTATCGCCTGATCCTTCCACCATTCAAACCAGGCGCCGATTTCTTCATAATTGGCGTCTGGGCTGGTGAGCCATTGGTAGAGAATATTATGCCACATAGGGAACACTTCTGAAACTATGACCTCTCCTACTAGAGACGCCGAGATGATGTCCGTCCACTTGAAGACACCGTTGAGCATTTCAAGGTATGGTTCTTGGTCGCTAGGGTCGACGCGGAAATTAATTCGTAGATATCGAGCGAGACTTGGGAGCAGGTGATGCATAACTAAAGGTCTCCATTGGTCCTGTTCCTTGGTTGGGCGGAATACGTCTTTCCATTGTTTGAGACCGGGCACTACGCCTTTAGAGAAGTCCCATGTGCCAATTAGCTGTCTGAACTTGCGTCTCACCTCTCCTACTAGCCCAGTTCCCTTGGGGTCCAGATGATGAACTGGGAGATGCTGAAGCCAAGGGAAGAGCCATATGTGCAAGTTCTCGTGCCTTTTTCTCGGCTTCCAGCTGCTGACGCCACCTTCAAGTCTCCTTACTACTTGCTCAATGAGCTGCAGGCGGACAAAGTCTGGTAAAAGCTGTTCCCATTTTTCGAAAAATTCCAGGAGTGGTACTGCATCATAAACATCCCAAGTCTGGGAAATAGCTGTTACAAGCTTGGGAAACAGGATTTGATAGATCATACTCTCCCAGGCCGTTGCCGACTTGATGTGATGACGATGTGTACCGTCAATTTCGGTATCTTGCCATTTCGTGATTGTGTTTTTGTTAGGGGTTTTGGTAAGGCCTAGAAGTCCCCGAATATCTGAGAGGTCGGAAGCAAAATTGCCTAATTTTGGGTCTTCTAATGGATGCCAGCCTTGAGTAGCATCTCTTAGAAAAGGATGAATGGCGGATACCGCAAGCGCGGCAAGTTCTTCATCGCCGTGAGTCGATGCTGCTGATTCGGCTTTCTTGAGCCCAGACATAACCAGGTCCCAATCTCTCTCCTGAGCGGCTTGGCTGACTCCGTCTAAGACAGTCGAGAAAATATCGAGTCCTGCGAAGCTACTCTCGAGCTCACCAAGCTCCTGTTGGCGCTGGGCTTCCTCCATAGTTAGCCATGCCTTCCGTTCCTCTAGGCTCTTCCATTCTTCAACAAAGGCGGCGAGATCACCCTGAGCACGCCTTGCCAATTTTTGCGCTTCCGTCTGCGCGACAAGCTCGGCACCAGCCTTCGGAGTCAATAAACCCGAGCTAGATGTCAACAGCTTTTGATCTCGCCCCGTTAGATCTAATATGGGAGTAAAGGCGTCTGGAATTTGCAGGCCTGGAGCGGCTTTTTGAATGTCGGTAACGGTAAGGTATTTCGTCTTGGGTTTCCTTGGGGTGCTCGCGCCACTACCAACTGCACTGTCTGTTCCCTTCTTCTTCCTCCTGTCACGCTTCGCCCTTCTTTCTTCATCCGAATCACTGACTTCCTCCCCTCGCATTCGGGCCTGGCGCTTTTCTTCTTTGCGTTCTTTTTCCGATTTCTCCCTTACAGCGCCCAAACCAACTCCTTGCGGGCGTAGAGTCGCTTCGATGATACCGCTTCGTCCTTGGCCCTGGGCACCTAGACCTTGTCCTTCTACGTAACCCATCTTCTCCATCATTCGAGCTGCGAATGACTTGGCCTTTTTCCCACCAAAAGCACTAGATTTAGGGGTTTGAGGTGCCGGGGAAGTGTCTCGATCGAGATTCGGTTTTAGAACAGGGTCGTTTGCGGATGAAGGGACAAACCCTTTCCCTAGAGGTGTGCTTCCATCGTACCTCGATTTGAGCTTTGGCGGCTTACTTGGCGTCTCGCCGGTGACGGGCATGGTTTGCGACGAAGTGGGAGGCTTCCAACCTATCCCATGAGAGGTGGCACCGAATCCCAAACCGACTCCCGTCATATCTTCATCTTCGTTGTCTTCGTCGCTATCTTCTTGCATCTTGGAATGGACTGGTTTAGCGCCTAAGCCAGGGTGGCTGCCGGATTGCTCTTCGTCTTCGTCGTCATCGTCATCTTCATCTTTATCTTCATCCTGACCCTTGTCATCTTCGATGGATTCATCATTTAAATTCTGGTTTAAGCTTTCCTGACCAGCGGAAACGAAGGCCACGTTCTTATGGCGCAAATCCTTTTTCGACTTCCACCTCTTCCCCGGGCCATCGTCCTCGCTGTCAGACCCGAATATGCCCAGAGCGGCGCTTTCCTTAGCGTTGCGACCGGTTCGTCTTCGTTTGCGAGGGTTTAAGTCAAAGAATTCGTCGGCTTGCGGGTTGGTAGAAGGCTGCAGGTAGTCATCTTCATCATCATCGTCAGATGAGGAAGATGAGTAGGCAGCGGCATCAGCTTTGGAGATTCGGCCAGGATCGAAGGACATACTGCTGAGCCGGTCGTGTTGTTGTTGTTGGGAAGATCGTTTGTTGCTTAAGTTATTGTTGATGAATCTATTAGGTACCTAGGTACTGCATGGGTTTATGTAAATCTGTTATCGATAAACCACTTGCACTCCGGCTCATATGTCGATGGACGCCATGTAGTCATGTACCTGGTTATGTACCTAGGTACCTAAACTCAAGATGCGCAAACCATTTGACAAATCCGTATACTATCTAGCATTTGAAACCCTTTAATTGTTCCTGTACTTCTATAAAAAAACATAGTATCAACCCTGCGATTAATTTTCAAATGTCTTCGTTATACGTGTACGCCTACCTCTATATAACGTATTATGTACGATATGTTTAATAAAACCCCAAGCCTTCCATGTTCCTAGTGTATGGTCAAGCTTGGATAGTCTTGTCCAGAACGTCCAACATGGTGATGCTGCTACATTAGTGCCTAATATAGCACACGCATCATACCGATAGTCGCACAGTAATAGAAGAGATCTCACAGTCCACTCGAGTGAACGGCATCCCACTATGGGCATCATAATATCTCTGTCAATAATGGCCTAGACCATCAATATTTTTTAATCCGTTCCATCCATTCCTTGGTTCCTTTTGTACCCTCGTGGGCTTTTCTGAACAATTTCCTCTCCCACTCCTCTAAGCCTCTCAAGAACTCTTCACCAGTGCCAACGCCCATATCCTCGGTGGCACCGGCTTTCCTCGCGTGGAGCGCGATATCTGCAGCTCTCGTAACGAAAGTTCTTCGGAGGATGGCGCATACCTCCGCCTCCTCGAAGACGTCGAGCATGCGTGTTCCGAGGCCGTAGAAATTATGGGACTGGTCGCGGAGGGGCACGGCTCGAGGATCGGCTTTCAGGGCAGACATGACCTCGTTGGATAACGAAGGGGGGAGATCGAGGGTGACAAACGAACTGGAACCCTCTTCTGAACTGCTTGACAACCTACTCGTAAGAGCAAGAGGTTCGGCAAGCCATAATGGCAGTCCGATCGAGGCACCTTTCTTTAGCGGTTGGGAAGGATTGTTGTCGAGATAACCAAGTTCGGGTACATCGAGTTCGAATTTGCAAGGAACTTTCTTCGGGGAGGGTTGTTAATTATAGAAGAAGAAAAAAAGAAAGGAGAAAAAAAAAGATATTTGGAGTTTTGGACTTACTTCGGCATCGGTAAGGATCGCATCTATGTCGTAGTAGGACATGTTGTGCGTACGATTTTAGAAATCGATGGAAGATGCTTCCTCATTCTCTGGCGACAAGTTGGTCGTGAAAGATCTCGATAAGTATCACTAATACATGGATGCGTATGTCTACCTAATCTAATGTACTTCCGGGATTGTTGGCGGGGCAAGACGCGCTTTTTACGTGCCATGCATCCCATTCCATTTACTGTGTACCTGGTCTACCGATGTACATTATAGAGGTTTAAATGTGTGCTTTTACATATCAAATACCTTAACTGTCTATACTCAGGCACTGTGCGACACTGTATGTAAGTGCCAAGCTAAAAGGCACTTAACTTTTCTGTGTAACGTAAAAAATAATTCATGACGGAATATTGACTATTTGCTTAGCTTTTCCCCTTCCCCTTCGTCCCAATTCGGAGGCCGAGAGCTCTTATGCCCCGCATTTGACAGCTCGGACATAGCTTCTACGGCTCTCTTGTAAGTCGTAACCGCGAGAGTGATTACACAGCAGCACAAGCTAGAGTGACTAACAAGCAAGGTACCTACCTACATGCAGTTTGTAGTTGACATCATTCCTGGTTGTAGTATCGCAACGTAAATGGCTAGGTTGTTTCCGAGCAGAGCCGATAGCTTATACATAATATCTTTATAGCAGTTTCTACCTAGTACCTAACCTTTATTTTTACACGATACTTTTTTTTCCCTCCCCTCTCTTGATTAATCCTGCTACTTCTTCACTTTCAACTAATTATAAGTGCAATTTTTAAAGGTTAAATACCTCAATTGAAGCTTCACACCTTAGGTATATAATACACGACTATAAAAATCAAGATGGCGACTACACTATTTCGATCTGCTCCCTCCGTACGAGCTGCTTTGCGCGCCAGCTCCGTGAAACCTGGCGTTGCCGCGCTGGCTAGCACTTCTTTTGTCAGAGGCAAGGCAACTTTGCCCGACCTCTCATGTACGTTATCAGCCAAATTGTGATTCTTCTTTATGAGCTCGATCGGCTAACAAAAACCACACAGACGATTATGGCGCACTCGAACCATACATCTCCGGAAGGATCATGGAGCTTCACCACAAGGGCCACCACCAGACCTACGTTACCGGCCTGAACAGCGCGCTGGAGACAATTGAGGAAGCCAAGGCCAAGGGCGACGAAATCCAAGCAGCTGCCGCTGCTCCTCTGCTCAACTTCCACGGAGGCGGACACAAGAACCACACTCTATTCTGGGAAAACCTAGCTCCTAACAACAAGGGAGGCGGTGGTGAGCCCGAGGGTGCTCTGAAGTCGGCCATTGAGAAAGACTTCGGCTCCTTCCAAACCCTCCAGAAGCAGATCAACACCGCCTTAGCGGGTATCCAAGGAAGCGGCTGGGCTTGGCTAGTCAAGGACAAGGCTGCTGGCACCCTACAGGTTATCACCAAGGCCAACCAGGACCCGGTCATTGGAAACCACATTCCGCTCCTAGGTATTGACGCTTGGGAACACGCTTACTACCTGCAATACCAGAACCGCAAGGCCGAATACTTCAATGCCATCTGGAACGTCATCAACTGGGGCACTGTCGCTAAGAGACTGGAGAAGGCGTAAACAGCGGCAGCTCCGCTGTAAATGACGATACAACACGACAGACTAAGCTCTTGCTATGTGTAGATATGATATGAATGGACCTACTCTGTGCTGAGGCACACTTGGGCATACTTAGGTAGTTTACGAATGAGTGACTTCAGGAAGGTATTGAGCTAGGCTATTTGTTAATAAATATATAATCGTCTCAACTGGAACAAGTCCGTATGATATTAAGTATTAAGTAGTTGCTCCCCGTCTTTCTATTAGTCTGTTTTTGCGCTGATATCTCAAAGCAACACGGCTCTGATGCTTCACTAAGCGCTACATGAATCACGGGATCAAAGACGACATGTTTTTCAGAGCAGAGAATTAGCATTACAGCGTTGCTCAGTCTATGCGAAATGCGAGCCTCAAATATTACTCAAGTAATGAAAACATCCGGCATAAACCACCACCCCCTTTTTTCCCTTTCAGTTGTTAAAGTGTGGTTCTCGTAAAAAAAAAGAAAAACTCTAACGCTCATTATGGTATCATTTCTACTGCATGTGTCTAATGTGAGACAATATGCTCACCATGCAAGTAGAAGTAGATAGCTTCTCGTCTATTCGTTCATGCCACTTTACTTTTCCGCCTTCTTGCGATCAGCCAGGATCTGCTCAGCGAGCTCCAAACACACTATTCATAGTCGTTAGTAACTTTTCTCCTTCAAGGACAAATATAGAAATATGAATGGAAAAGGTTGGTAATTGGGGGGGGGCTTACACTTCTGAATACTGGTACCACCAAGCAACTTGATCACAGACACATCCTTGCCAATGGTCTTGAAGATCCATCCGCGGATCTCGACAGCGGCAAGCGAGTCGACGCCTAGTTCGGAAATACTCTGGTCCGAATTAATGGCCTCTTCGGGTAGCTGGAGGAGCGTCTGCAACCGCTCCGTGAATGCTGGCAAGATGGCCTGAGAGAGGGCATCCGATTCTGTGAGGGTCTGGATGATGTCCTTTACGCTTTGCCGCATGCTGACCGCCGCAGCGCTCGCGTCCTCCGTTTCTTGCCGGGTGTAGTGGCCGAATCTCGGGTCCTGGTGCCAATGCAGGGGATTCGAGTCCGAGGGATCGAATCGGCGAAGACCAGTTGTCAGGTCTATGGGCGCCTTCTGCTGTCCGGGGCGGCCGGTGAGAACAGCCTCGATGAACATGTGGTGGATATCGCGCTCTGAAATCGGCGGGTATCCCTCACGTTCCAGGCCAGCGTACAACTCCTCCTTCTCTCGCTGTAGAAAACCAATACCATAGATGACGCCGATGTTTAACACCGAGCCCGCCAGTCCGAGCTGCCGTCGCATACCCGCCAATCCATTCATGTACATGTTGGCCGCGGCGTAGTTTGATTGACCCGGGTGGCCACCGATCGCAGCGAAGGACGACGTCATGATGAAGAACTCGAGGTTGGGATCGTTGAAGACGGTGTGCAGATTGTGAGAACCAACGGTCTTGGGGCGTAGGACTCGTTCCCACGTGTCAATATCCATCTGCGCGAAGACGCGGTCATCAAGAACCATAGCACCGTTGGCTACACCACCGACCGGAGGCATCGACTGGGATAGAGCGTCCTTGAATTCTCGCACGCTGGCGAGGTTGGTGACGTCGCATTTTCGCACCTCGATCTTCGCATCGTAGGCGTGCGATAGTTCTCCTATCCATTTAGGATCCGTCTTCGGGTTGCGACTCGCCAAAACAATGTTTCTTGCGCCGTATTTGAGAAGCAGATAGCATAGACTTTGACCAAAGTCTTTGGTCAGTCCGACCAACACGTACGTCCTGTCAGCGCGGAACAGTTGCTCCGTGGCGAAGTACTTTATAGTGAGTTCGGCGTTCCGGTTAGCTCGCCAGTCAAGGACGTTGAACAGAGACGAGGGTATCTCGGTACTCGATTGTAGGTCCGGGAGAGAAACAGTATTGTACTCTACAGGTCGTTGTGGGTCCGTGATATTCGATCCTAAGGCTCTCATGACCGCCACTCTCCAGCCAGTCTTCCAGAAATAGTCCTGTTTGTTGTCTGCTTGGGACGTATTGCGAAGGTCTAGCAGGGTACTACGAGGGTAGTACTTGCAGTTGGCCGGGAGCAGCTCTGAAATCTGCTGTGAAAGTTTGGTGCGCTCCTGAGATTGGAGGTCGAAGATGACAGCTCCTGATGGCGGGAATATGCCCTTGATAGTCCAAGCTGATGTGCGCGGATGTAGAAACAAGGCGCCATGCGCGTCGCCTTGCTCTGATTTCGTGGTGGTATACCAAATCACGCGGCCCGGTACAACTTCCTTCACGCACTCAAACAGTAGCAGATCAGCATCAATGAGAACTACACGTTGCTTTCCAGCTTGGGCCGCAACCATGTCGGCTATCAAGTATCTCATAGAAAGTGAGATCAGGCGCGGTCCGATATTCATATCTTTCTGAATGGGGTGGACATGCTCCTCTAGGAGTCGAAGGCACGAACTGTTGTTCTGAGATATGGCCATCATGCATGCGCCAGTACTCAAGTCTTGACCAAGACACAAGTAAGCCGGAAGCGAGTTACCAAGGTTCAGATTCAAAGCTACCACCGAGCTATAATCAACCCGGATTGAGACGTGATTAAGATGTAGGTCATGAGAGTTGTCACGTCCGAGTTTCGCCTCGTAGCGAACCACGCCGCCAGGGAGGGCACACGGAATAACTTCGATGGCCTCCTTGAGAGTATTTCCAGAGGTGGAAACAACACGTCTCAAAGAGTTGACTTTGTCGTTCGACGCCTTCAGGGGCACGACACGTGGGATGATCCGACGTCCATTTTCAACGTGGATCTCTCGCTCATCAATCCAGAGAACGTCAGTGCTATCTTTACCAGTCGTCATCAAGCGAATAAAGTTATCCGTTATCAGATCCCTGGATCCAGTAACGCGATCTAGATCAAGCATCTGCAGCGTCAAGCTCGGAATCTCAGCCGAGACCGTACGCGTGAACCCAAAGGTGGCAGCATGATCTGGATTTCCGAAGCGAGCGTTACAAGTGATCCACATAACCTTCATGTTCGGTCTGAGAAGTTCTCGCAGCTGATCTAAAGCCCGCTTCGTCATGTTCGACATCAGGGGCTTGTCAAGATCTGTGAGGATGATAGCAGCGGTGCAGCTACTTATGGCATCCGAATCGACGCTGTCAAATGCATCTCGGAAGGTGACTTTGTTGCATAAAAAGAGGAGGTTTTGGCGCACTATCTTAGCAATCGCGGTACTAGACGAATCCTTACCACCAATGATGAGCAGGTGGTCTGTGATAATTCTGTGTTTAGCTGCAGTTGATTGGCCCATGAAGTCGACCTCTGGAGAGCTCAATTGCCGGACCATTATCGAGTATCCAGCATAGTAAGACTGGTTGCAGTTCTTAGCAATCTGGGCGAAGCCATAAGCGTCAAGGGCGTCTGGCCACTGGGGTGGTGTTGGCGCCTCAGCTCTATCATCACTTCGTTTCAAAGCTTGAAGTGGCTGAATTTGTATCTGTCGTTTAGGGAACTGCACCAGGAGTAAGAAGCCTCCGGGTCTCATGATAGCACTGATATTCTTTAATGTTCCTGGCGCGTGTGCGTCGTCTAGTTCCGACGCCGACAGCAAGACAAGATCATAAACATTATCTTGTCCTAGCTGAGGCTTGAGGTCCGCCGAAAGGTCTAGTGTCGACCGGACAACTTTGCCAGAAGATCCTTCAAGGTTGACATGCTGCCCTAGACTCTCGGCTGTTCTGGCACCAATGGTAAAGGAAGAGTACGACGAATCGAGAGCCGACAAGACTTCAACAAGAAGTTCACTCTCAGGTCCAACCAGGCTGAGAATGTTCATATTTGGATATCGATGTGCAATCTGCTTCGCAATCCGTCCAACATGTTGGTGAGAGTAAGTCATATAGTTCGTTTCGCTGACAAGTGCTTGGAGAATATCCAACACGGAGTCTGGCTGATGACTTTCAAGCGTGCGAATCAAGTTCAACCGATCATAGTAGTTTGAACGTTCCACAAATTGATCAATACTCGCTTTGGTGTCAGAGGACCAGGAATCGGGGCCTACTGTTCCCAATATTATTGGGAATAGTTGCGCCAACTTCTCATAGTAGAGAGAAAGGTCCGACGACTGCGCACGCGCATCGTGACTGTTTCTGACGAAGTACGTAGCCACACGCGCGCAACTTTCGACAAGCACCGGGTCATGCGGATCGTATGCAATGGCGGGTAGTTTCTCTACGCGAACAATCTCATCGCTAGGGTCCAAGTCGGTGACAGTGTGCAGATACAGCTCATAATCGTCCTTGGGCAGAGTGTGAGCCAGAGCAGCAACCCTCAGACCTTCGACTTGGATTTCCATATCTCCATTTTCATTGAAAATGCTTATATCGACGTCGAATGTAGCTTTAGAATTGGTCACGGAGGGTTGGATGTCGACCATGTGAGTGTCTACAACTAAATTGTCGCTTTTATCCGTCGTCAAGTTAAAGCGCACTCGTTCGATATGTACGGGCAGGAAAGACGTCCAAAGAGACCTGTTATTAGGAGTTAGCGAATTTGAAACGTTGCAAAGATACCAGGTATGCTATGTAGACAGTATATGAGAGACTTACCTATCACCGGGGAAAGCGTATGTCAAAAACGCTGACTGAAAACAGCTGTCGAGTGTAGCAGGGCTAATCGGCAACGTTGTCGTGTCTTCCGGATGGTGACGCTTCAAGGTCGCAGAGCAGTAGTTATAACGACGTTGGATAGAAGTGAGCGCCCTAAATGGTCCTGTGTACACCAATCCCGTGTGCTCCATCATTTTGTAAAAGGATTCGGTAGTCGCACTAAACGCTTCCGATTCAGAGGCACACCGGGACGGTAGGGCAGCCGTACTAGCCTCGCCTAGGTAGATCTTGAGATTTCCCACCATGTTCAATCGCATACTTGTCGTTCCGTCAGCAGGACACGATGTCAGAGTGAAATTTGCCCTGACTGTCGAGTCCGTGTTTTCGTCCTTGCCTTGCGGGAGGATATTAAGAGTGAACATTACTTCGACACCTGCAGACTCTCGTTCTATGTCTATGCCGCTAAAAATCTGTAAATCTTGTAGTTCGACTACCGAGGCCGGCCTGTCTCTGATGATACTTTGCGCTGCATCCAGTGCCATAATGCAATACGCCGAAGCGGGTAGAAGAGCATGGCCTTGGAAGCTGTGGTGCTCAACCCAGGGCAACTTCTCCGCCCTCAGCATGTTTCGCCATCTTAGCTCGTGCTCATTGTCATCTCTGGTCCGAACACCAAGCAGTTCGTGAGGTGCTCCAGACTTATAATGGAATTGACGCGAGATTCTGGACTCTCGATGATATATCTGAGAATGGTCCCATGGATATGTGGGCAGATCGATAAGGGGGGTGTCGAGGACGTCAGTGCTAAGCGAAAAGTTGATATATGCACCTAGATCAGCTCCTCGTGTACCATAGTGAGACCACAGGGCGCCGATTAAGTCAGAGAAAGCTAGCTTGTCATTTTTAGATCGATCTAGCGGACTGAAGTAAAGAATATTGGAGCCCAAAGGCGTCGCCGTCTGCATGAAAGGGCCTTTGAGGGCTGGATGGGGCCCAATTTCCAGGGCACAGTCAAATGGGCCTTGTTGAGAAATCGCGTTCAGAGTAGCGTTGTGGAATCGCACCATTTTAACCATATTGTCTTTCCAGTAGTCTATGTCGAGCTTTTCTCCATTCATATTTCGACCGTGGACGCTGGAAATCCAGACAACTCCGTTGCCTTGTTTATCCTGGTCAATGTCGCTATCTTGTAGAGCCTCGATGTATTTGGCACCCGGTTTCGTCATATGGAACGAATGGTAAGCCGAGTCGACGCGAAGTGGCCTCGAAAATTTGTGGTCTTTAGTAAGTTGATCGTGAGCCAACTTAATGGCCTCAACATCGCCAGAAAGCGTAACACTAGAGGATGCGTTGTTTGCTGCAACCTGAAGTCTACCCTTAAACAAAGGCGTTTCGCAGAACTCCAAAGCTTCGGCTTCAGACATGCCTGCAGCAAGCATACCACCTTTCTGTCCATCCGCATTGCCGGCAAGATGTGCAACATAACCGCGATAGTATGAGATCAATATCGCATCGTGTGAAGAAAGTCTTCCTGCTACATACGCCGCTGCGATCTCTCCGGAAGAATGTCCGATTACTGTATGAAAGGTAATGCCCAGGCTTCTCAAGAGCTTCACCAGTCCTATTTGCAACGCCGTACAAAGAGGCTGAGATACAGCGGCGGTATCGACGAGAGATTTATTCCCCTCCGCAAGAATTTGTTCTTCTAACGTCCAAGTTGGAGGGTGGCGACAGGAGCGTAATATCACGTCGAGATCACGGATGGCATTACGATATATCTCATTGGTACGAAATAGTGACCTGGACATCAAAGTCCACTGTGCACCTTGACCAGTGAACACTCCGATAATCTTTAGGTGTCCAGTCGCCGTAGAGCTTCGAGTCCCTGTGATATTGGATGTTGGCTTGAGAAGATCATTGAGAGCTTGAAGTGCCTGTGATGTTGAACTTGTTGACACAGGTAATCGGTAGGGCAATGCCGTTCGGCGGGAATACAGGCTCCATGCCAGTTGAGCATGATCGACATCTGGGTGCTGTAGAATATAGTCTCGGTAGGACTCGACGACCGCGCGTAGTGACTTCTGCGAGCCAGCCGATAGGAGAAGAGGTAAGGGGAGATGGGCACCCCCGGACTTTTTTACTACCTGTATACCACTAGAAAGCTTGATTCCAGTGTTATTCCTGAAAAGGCGATCGTGAATTAGCGGTTCATACGATTCGACGATTACATGGGCATTGGCACCACCGAATCCAAATGAATTGACACTCGCTCTTTTCGGCTGACCGCTGAGTGGACGAGGCCAGGGGATCAAAGATGTCGGCACTTCAAGGCGCTTGCAAAATCTTTCAACGTCAGGGTTTATTTTGTCAAGGTGTAGGTTCGGGGGGACAGCGCCATTCTTCATGGCTTCGATGACTTTGAGCAGTCCAGCCAACCCAGCTGCACCTTCGGTATGCCCAAGGACAGTCTTGACAGACCCAACTAGCAAGCTCTTCGCGTTAGGACCAGAACCAAGACTTGTGCTATCGTCGAAGAAGGCGTTGTAAATGGCTTCAGCCTCCCTGGGATCACCGGCAGGCGTACCGGTACCGTGAGCTTCGAAGTACTGACACCGATCCTCAGGCTTCATCAAATCCAGGCCAGTCTTGAGATATGTGTCCTTGATCAGCGCAGTTTGGGCCTGGGGATTTGGCAAAGTGATTCCCTTTGTCCGTCCGTCAGAGTTGACTCCAGTGTCGCGGATAACGGCAGTGATCTCGTCGCCCTCTGCCAAGGCTCGAGAAAGGGGCTTAAGTAGAAATGCCGCAATGCCCTCTCCACGTGCATAGCCATCAGCGGCTGCATCCCACATTCGGCTTCTACCAGTAGGACTAAGCATGTGTAGACTGGACTCTACAAGGAATTGTTCCGGAGTCATCATTATGTTTGTGCCTGTTACACAGGCCATAATGCTTTCCCCTGAGCGTAAGCTCAAGACAGCTTGGTGTAGAGCCACCAGACTCGAGCTGCAAGCGGTGTCTATAGTCATAGAGGGACCCTGGAAGTTGTAGAAGTATGAAATTCTGTTCGAAATGATGGATCGAGCATTACCAGTGGCGTAATACTGGCTTGTGGATAGCTCATCCCGCTGGGATAGGGTATCATAGTCGGCAGTCATCACACCTGAGAAAACGGCGACATTCTTCCCGGAATATGTGTTTAGACTGTATCCAGCTGATTCCAAAGCTTCATAGACAACTTCGAGGATTAGACGCTGTTGGGGGTCGATGGCTTCAGCTTCCTTCGGGGTGATATTGAACATATTAGCATCGAAGACGCGGTGATCTTGATCTAGCCAATATGCCTTGATGGAATTGGTTGTACCGTGGTACTCTCCGTCAGGATGGTAAAAAGCTTCAGCACTGAATCTCTCGGGAGGGACTTCTCGAGAGAGATCCGGTGCATCGCAGAGCACATCCCATAGCTTGGCTGGCGACGTAGCGCCGCCGGCGAAGCGACAGCTTACACCAACGACTGCAATGGGTTCTGTTACAGGTTTTTTGTACGCCATTGCAAACTGGTCTCAACACAAAAGTATGTAATGTATCAAATCCAGTGCAAGGGTATGAGGGTAAAGGGTAAAGTAGAAAATAGACAGGTTAATAATAACGTCAAATGTCCACAAAACAATAGTTTAGGGAGAAGAGAGAACAATGCTATCCTTTGTGTAGAAGTAGACACAAATTTGCATTATTTTTGTCTTTGATTGTAGGGTAGAAATTTCAGTGGTAAAAATTTTAAGAGGAAGTTACGTGGGTCTGGTTGTTATGCGGAAAGAGGTTATGGAGGAGCGTTGCTATGGCGAGTGCTGATAAGGGGGGGAAAAAAACTTTTTTTTTGGTGCGTGAATCAGGAACTTGAGAAAGAACGAAAGAGGGAGAACCTGTCATAATAAGGAAAGAGGACCATATTCTCAAGACTCACGATAACAAGCAAAAAGGTAATACGTGACTCCAGTCCAGTATTATGGAGTACACATGATCATATTGGTATGGGATTCACAGCCATGCCCTCAGCTATACGCCCAAGCACACACCGAGCTGTAAATAGTAGGAAGATGTACGCCTTCTATACAAAAATTACCTATATTAACCTTCCCAATATGGAAAACGTAGCTGGAGTGGAATAAAACGAAGCTAGATCGGGAAATATACATGTGTTGGGCTGAACAAGTAAACTAAGATGGGTAATCTGACAAGCTGGAACTCCGGTAACTCCACGTATTTATAATCATGAATTGACTACGAGCTTTGGTTTCAGGTCGCCATGGAATAAGTTTCTTTTCGCAGCCAACATGAATATAGCACCCTTTGTGTTAGGCTCTTTCAAGTGGCCCTCAGTCCAGTCCTTTCAGCCCTAATGAGGCTATATCTGCCTTACATGGACACGGCCATGTCATGTTGAACTATCAACATAGCCCCACCATACGCTTCATTTTCCGTATGACATCTTTTCCATATTGACTTCCACTTGACATAAATGAAGAACCCCCCTATAGCACTCCTGCTACACGTATGTAGCTCAAGGCGCAGCACTAATTTTGGGGGTTTACTGGTACCAGTCTCGTAAACTACTATCAATACTAAAAAAAAAATTTCTAGATATAAGTATAGTTTGGGGGCTTAAACCTGTCAGTTGAGCAGCAATACTGTCCATGAGAACCCTCCGTAATACCCCAGGACCCACCCCCTATTCGAGGTCTTTGTAAGGGATGGAACCCGAGATACCCGAAATCGACTTTACCTATCATATATTAGTCGTAGAGCCAGCAGATCTGGATATGGGCACTTTGAATCGATAGTGTGACACCGTACCACCCCTCTGGGAGACCCGTTCTCGTCGGGCATACCGAGCGTTCTTATCGAGGCTTATCCAAAGGATCTACCTATCTCGGTGTCGAAATTTCTCTTGGTAAAATACAACACGTCGATACCACACTGACTATCACCAGGTATTCTTGTATGCCTACTAAGGTTGTTTGGGTTTGTTCTACGACTTCATCTACCTAGGTAGATTATGATTTAGATAAGTGCTAACGTATTGCGCTTCGATTTGAGCATATAAATAGCGGTGGTATAAGGGATAATTTAGCAGGAAGCAATGAAATGCTATTTACTGCGCCAATAATATACTAAAGATACTGTACCCGATGAGTAAATACGTGCTCGTGATAGGTTATGTAGCCACTTACCCATTGAGCACGTCGTGCAAACAAAAAGCATCGACGCCAATCTAGACAATAGCCGGCGCTAATCCAACCGACCTCAAGTACGCTTAATAACTGCGAGATGCTAGGAGGTTCTTCCACAAGAAGCATTATAAGGCCGTCCCTTACAATATATCTACCTTGGTACCTACCCTAACTCGTACGAGTATGCTAGAGGAATTCAAACTAGCAACAGGCTAGTCTTTACACACTGATATTAATAGAACGTCTTGCTTGAGCATGAAGCCTGATCTGCAGCCTCATAGCTACCTAATTCTCATCTCGTGACTATTATAAAACTGCCTTAGGGACATGTACCTAAGTTAGTCAGGTCTCAAATTCTTACTAGTATCTATCCGAGACGACGGAGCGTATCCATGGTGCATCTTGCTTTTGTAACTTGAATCACACTTTCTAAGTATTTGTAATAAGCTATCTTGCTGTAGGTCTTCAAGCCATACTGTTTACGGAAGGAGTAGCCTATGAGGATTCTTGACAGCTCCCCGGATAAGAAAGCAAAATGGATATAGTCGATTTAGGAACCGACAGATCAGCGTTTGTTTGCTACATATCAAACTCCGGAGTAACTGATGGCTGGGGAAGATTAGGTGCGTGTACTATGCGGTGAGTTCCGACCTAGATTTACGGAGGTAGGTTAATTACGAATTAGCCAATGATACTTGAATGGCTTCAAATACCGATAGCAGCTAGGTATTAACTCTAGGTTATCAACCTGTATGGCCACGGACGAACCGAGCATCATTCATGTTCGTTTTCAGGTGCTCTTTTCGAGCTTTTGAACCTTCAAACCTTTGAGCCTTTAGCTCCATAAGTAAACAATAGAAAGCTCATATCGACCCCGCTGAGAATACAAAGGCATACATAGCAATCTATAAGGTGCATCTTGTTCTTTGTTTGGCGTTGCGCTAGATGACATCTTAGATATTAGCTTGGACAGCTTGGACAGCTTGGATAGCTTTATATAGGTCATTTAGTAGTTTTCTTTATCATTTGTTAGAGCAGGGAGTATAAAGCTACGTATAATTCAGAAATGAAGTCTAGATCACTTGGCCAACGAGGTTGGCCGGTTTATCCATGCGCAAGAAAAAATATACGAAATGTGAGCGGTTGATAAGAGAGGAATCTTCCAAAATGTCTTAAGTATCCATACCGATGGCGCCTAACCTCCTTGAGAAATCCGATCCCGTACTATACGAAATATATACATGACAAACAACATGTGTCTTGAAAGAATCACATGCAGTATACTTATTCACAGTTTGCCTTCCCCGCAAGCATGCCAGTACCTAAGCAAAAATGTCTACTGATCGCCGGTCCCGAAAATTTCGATATGTATCCGCTCTGGATTCACTCCGACGCTGACCAGATACTTCTCCATGTCTTTCATGAACGCGTAGGGGCCGCAGATGTAGTACTCGGCGCGCGCGTCGTCGAGGAAGAGATTGGCCTTGGGATCGACCTTTGCGAGGTCCATCCTCCCAGTGAGGTGGTAATCGACGCCCTGGACATCCTTCTGCTGGGGCGACGTCACAAAGAATATCGCGTTAATATTGTTGCCGTTGACATCCTTGGCGCATGTGTCTCGGATGTGGTTGCTGAACGCTCGGACTTCAGTGTTGTGCACACCGTGTATCCAGGAGATGCGCCGGTGGGACCCTGCGTTCACGGTGCTGTTGAGGATGGATATCATAGGTGTAAGACCGACTCCGGCCGAAATGAGGGCAATCGGCTTGCTCTCGTCTTCCTTGGGGTCGACGAAGAATTCTCCAGCGGGAGCTGTAAGCTCGATAACATCTCCCTCCTTATACTTGTCGTGTAGCAGATTGGAAATCAATCCCGGAATTCCGGGCTCCTTGCCCTTCTCCTTCTTCACGCTGATGCGGTAGTAGTCGTGTCCCGGCGCGTCGCTTAGCGAGTACTGTCTGGGTTGCATGTGGCCCATCTCGGGGATAAATACTTGGAGGCTGATGTACTGGCCCGGCAAAAACGACGGGAGCGGCTGTCCGTCTTCGGGCACGAGGTAAAAGCTTGTGATTTCCGACGACTCCGGTACTTTGCGCTGGATCTTGAAGCGGCGCCAACCCTGCCAGTTCCCGTGAGCGGCGTACAGTTGCTTTTCCCTGTTGATGAAAATATCGGCTAAGGCGCCGTAGGCGGCCGTCCAAGCCTCGGCGATTTCGGGCGTGCAAGCATCGCCTAATACGGCAGCTACGGCCTCGATGAGATATTTCCCTACGATCTGGTATTGATCGGCCTGGACGTTTAAGCTCTCGTGCTTGTGCGCGATGCGCTCGACGAGATCTTTCAGATGGCCGAGATCGTCGACGTAGGTGGCGTAGGCGAAAACGGCGGCGGCTAGGGCACGCGGTTGCGCCCCACTGGTTTGATTGGACATGCTAAATATATTCTTGAGCTCCGGATGGGCAGCGATCATGTTATTATAAAAGAGTGTCGTAATCGTTGTGCCATGTTCCTTCAGAACTGGAGCGGTCGCCTTAACGACAGCGATATGCTCCGGAGAGATGGGTGCAGCAACAGCCATCTTGGATTAGGTACGAATAGACGCAATATGGGGATTAATTAAGTGATGATACTCAATTTTTTCAGAGCACGGTAAATATAATGTTATAAAATTCTTGGGGAATAGAAATCGCTAAGATCGTAGCAAGCGGCGAATAAGGATACCTTCCAGGTAGCTAAGATGCTTCATAGTGCGGACGCCCACTCTTATATATAGGGATTGCATATCCCCTCTCTCCAACGCGAGAATACTAACACATCCGACATAATTGGCTACTTCTACGAAGGGAGAAACAAATGTTTGTCCAGTCTCCGGTATTCCGCCAGTCTATCGTACCACGTTTCTTGTGGAGGACGCCGGGTTGATGTCTGCGGTTGAGTTGTGGCGAGTAAACGAAATGTCAGAATCGCCTTTTTTTATTCAAAATGAACCCACCAGGTCCTCCAACTAGTTTCGTGGATTTACCATCTCCGCGGTGGTCAACCCCAAGGTCATCCCGGATTTTATGGGCACTTGTTATTGCAGTTGGTTAGCAGGTTAAGTGCATTAGGTACCTAGTATTAGATTCTCTCTGAATGGGGATTTGAATGACTCGATTATGTCGGTTACTTGGTATCTTCCTGATAGAGTGGCTTATATTAGGAGGCTCAATCTTTCTATCAACTTTATTATCCTGAAGAAAAGATCATACCTCTCTCTCATGTATCCTATTGACGCCAACCTCGGCAACGGAGCTTCTTAAAAGCCCGCCTTTTTTTCTTTTTGGACAGACAGTTTCCATAATATGCATCACTGCCTGAGGATCTAACCTCTAAAAAGATCACATTATCCTCATGCCTTTTTTACAAACTCCCTTTTTCCGCGGACCGAGGAGAACCGACTTGGATTCGGACATCACGGGGAAGATACGGGGAGGCACGGAGAAAAAAAAGTTTGGCCAACGCTTAGCGAGGTGCTAATCAGAATTAAACGCCTGTCAACTTCGCATTAGCCATCTTATTACTCATCGACCGCATCTGGGCGACCCGCCGAGTTGGTTTAACAAGTTGGTCGGATGCAAATAGGGTCATTTTACGTAATTGGCCCTGACTCTAGATGCTTCCAATATTTGTAAACCCGGTTAGTACTGGCAAAAAGTCATATGATATATCTTAGGTAGTCAAAGACCACAAATTTATATAGAACTATCTGTCTAACTCTGTATACCGAGCTACCTCTAACCTGCCTTACCTATATAACTTCTATGAATCGACCGTGTGGGGGGTATCGGTGTACTGAAAGAGTGGCAAGACATCGACCGAACCCGCGATAACTTCCAAATTCCGGCTTCACGGTCCCACATATGCCGCTTGTCTCCTCCCGCCCCCTCAAAAACACATCTATAAAGCTTACTCCCCAGAATATAAATGAAAGACATCCCTCCATCCACGTTGTGTAAACCTAACTATCTACTCTTTGATGCTGCCCTCGTAAAACCGAGGCAACTCAATCTGGTGGGTGAAATGTCGTGGGAGACGATTCTCTCCTTTTTCATATGGATGACCAGCTTCTTCTCGCGCTAGATCATTGACCCAACGGCAATGTCCTTCGAATGTCCTGGTACCATCCGACTTGACTCCAACGTCGTAAAATTTGTTTGCCAGATGGAACCAACAAAGCGCGTTACCAACCGTACCAACTTCGTCGCTGACACCAGTTCTCGCTTCCTGGCTCATTCGGTCCCACAGTTCTTGGTCCGTAAACAGCTCTATGAGGTGCTGAGCTACGGCCTTGTAATCGCCGGGCTCAACTAAAAAGCCGTTGACCTTGTCTTTCACTTGAATAGGTATGCCACCAGCTAGTGTTGCGATTACCGGCCGTCCAGCATGCAATGCTTCCGACACTTTAACCTCGAAACCTTCTCGCGTAGATAGCTGGAGAACCACATGAGCGTTCGCGATTAGTGTGTTGAGAAGCTGGTCATTGGCTTGTAGGCGCATGACACTGATGTCATTACTATAATGCGGGTAATGCGTCTCGATCTGTTCCATGACAATATCATATATCAAGTTTCCGTCAGGGTCATCGATGGAACTGTTGCCCGTGCTGTATCGCAGAATTAGCAATGACTCTTCAAGTTTACAACTCTCGCAAACTACTCACACTACTAGCTGAGGGATGTCTTTTAACCCCAACTCTTCAGCGCGCCGACGGAATTCACCGTACGAATCTATGACCGTAGGTATACCCTTTGCTGGGTCAAACCGCGCGACTTGAATGATGTATTTGGCTAGATGCTCATATTAGTATATGCGACAAAAGTAGGAGTCATAATGCCTCACAGTCCGGGTATCTCAGTGGTGTCCTAAAAACCACTTACGTCAGTATTATCATTTTCTTCCATAGATTCTTGATAAACTTACATGCGTTGGGCGTGGCACTGCTCATTGTAATTACTTCGGTAGTAACCGCTATCCCAATCATTTATGTCCTTATTCAACCCATCGAGCCTTTGTAACGTTAGCCAAATACCAATACGGTCATTCCAAAACATAGGAGACTTACCAATCTGTGGTAGCCGGCATGTACGTGACTAGATTGCGAGGCACAGTGTGCGGGACGAATTTAGGGATCGGATGGCTCACGAACATATCGGCATGGCGGATGTTGTTCCATAGGAAAGACCATGCTTGCTCCTGCGGCGAGCCGCTCTGAGCAACAAGATCACTACGGATCTGGATATGAGAGCGATAAATAACGGGTCGGTTTGGCGTGATGTTCTTGATTAGCGGAATGAGACCAGGCATTTGAGGGTCGTCGATCTATAATGCTTAGTTAGCTCCAATACGCCATCAACGAAGATAGGCGTGGAGACATCAATGCAATAGGGCTCAACACGTACCACAACTATGTCGGCACCACCTTCTTCAACAGGGCGTAGGGGACCTCCTCTGGAGAGCCAATAACGGTTGGCATTTTCGACAATCCAGTCTGTAATCTCCTGTTGCTCTTCCGGGGAAATACGCTCATCTGGCTGGCTCACACCTTGAAGAATGTTGTGCATGTTCTTGGTGCTTCGGAATACGCATGGGCGCGGTTTCGGCACTAAGATATACTGCTGTTAGTATTTCCCGACCGAGGACTCAGTATTGCCCCAATAAGGGGCATACGAGCTGTATGATTTCAAGATATATCCCAACATACCGTACCAGGTTAAGTCAACGCCTGCCAGACGGGCAAATCGCACTAACGCGTGTCGCATGAGTGCAACTCCACCGCCTTGAGGGGTTGCGCTGAAGAAAGCTATCTTGACTTTCTTAGCCTTCAGCTGCTTGGCATAATGCATCGTTGAGTCCCACGTAGCAGGACTGCAGGTCGGTTGGTAATCGTCGAGGGTAGTCAAACGAGCTCTGAAACCAACGTCACTCATAACTACGCCGCGGAAGGCGACCTGTAGAATAGGAACCAGAGAAGGACCAAAGACCCTAAAAAGATATGTTATCATCGTTTAGGACTTATAAAATTGGGCTTTCGTACTCACATTACACATTTACGTGCCATCGAATCAGCCTGCTCGTCGACATCTTTGTTATCCCAGAAGGATGTCTCCGACTGGTCGACATCGAAGTCAACAGGGACAATATCGATTTCCAGCCAAAGGCGGGAATTAAGGGTAGGGCTTATATCCTTTAAATTCAAAGGGAGCCCAGCGCCGACGAACTTGACAAAGTTTTCGTGCTCGTACTTCTGAATCTGCGAAATCACATAATCTGCGATGACGTCTTTGTCTTTTTGGTCAGGGTCAATTTTCAACTCCTCAACCATAAAATCAAGCAAGTAAGTGTGGTCGTGGGTTGCAATGGACAACACTACGGTGCCATCGTCATTCTTCACAGCTGAGATACCGACAAACAACGGCTTTATATAATAAGTTAGCTAATCATTATGCGACTTCAAAAGTTGGATAGAACGTACTGTGAGGGCTCGCGCGAAGGGCCCGTCTATTATGTGTTAGTGTCGCATCCCAAAAAAAGTGGTTTATTCGTAGCACCCCTCCTTTCTTATAAGGAGAGAAGGGTAGGCTTATGCTGGTGTTTACCGGCATAATAGGTCTATAAAGAAAGATACCGATACATACTGCAGACATGTTAGTCTATACCTATATGTAAAAAGAATGGATGACCCATTAGGGATTTAAAAAGGTCCTGACTATACTGACCATTTGGCAGCGAACTCGCTTAATCGGCGCTGGTGATGCGCAGAAGCCGTGGAGAACCTCCTTCTCTTTTCTACAAGTTGTGCCATTAGGTTAGGCACTTATTCGACACCAAATGTGAGAGGGTATTATCGGTCTGGTAACTGCCTGTCGGATTGTATTATAAACTTAAGCTTTATGATTGCGACTGAAGATTGAGGACGATCTTGGCCATGAAGAGGGAACAGGTCTGGTATATTTATAAAGCCAGATGATTCAGTAGGGTAAAGAGGTAAGTGGCATGTAATCACAGCATCCGGGAGGACCGGTTGAGAGAGCTCAGGAAAGAGACATGCGGTGTGAGGCGTGAGAGCTGAGATGATTCCATTTCATTTTAATGCTTAATACGTCAATACGTCAATGCCTCAACTTTGGGTTAGGAGGTAGGTACATGTGTAGTGTATGTGCATCCTAACCTGGGGAAGTGGTATTGTATTGTACAATACATGGAAGTACTTGGAAGACCTTGGAGGGGTCGCGGAGGCGCATTGGGTTATCCGTGGGCCTTGACTTTACCTATCGGTCACCTGCCAATATTACCAATATTACGCCTACGCCTACTAGGTTCTCTGTCAATACGGAGGAAGTGGGATGATCTTACTCTCTATCCCCGTCTATCAGTTGCAACTGACAGGAGGCGAAGCAAACATATTTTGAAGCATGGTCTTATAATCTTAGCACAAACTCTATAGGTATGTATGACTCTGAGGCATGTACTTGCTCCCTAACCTCATATTCCTACCCGATGTAAAGTGCTTGAATTGTACCCCCATGAATCAGCTGAGTTATTGTATTCCCTGGAATCGGGGATTGAACTACAGCGTCACGATGACGCCAAAATTGGGAGGGATTCGACGAGAAACGTCTATAGTAAGTACCTCGGTGTAGTAGATATGTCTATGCCAAAATAGCTAAATCGCGACATATATTGGATACACATAGATAAGAACGTAGTTGTAGGGTTAAATTAGAATTGAGGCTCAAGAAAACTTCCCGGGTCCATGGTTTCCCCCTTCCCTATCTGCTTTTTAATTACCTACCCTGCCTACATGAGGTAGGTAGGTAGGTAACGTTATGTAGGTACGTATGTACGTATGCTACATTACCTGCGGAAGTGCCCCTTAGGTTGTTGGTCACTTTCAGCGGTTGTGATCGTAAGTTGTAAACCACTCGTTACGAGTTGCCAATAAAAAGATCCAAATCTTAGGTACTCCCGCCCCTCGTACGATTTTCGAATGTTGCTCTGCCTTCTCTCGAGGCGAGGACACCACACCTTTGTTAGTCTCGTGGGATGCTTTTTTCTTTGGATGCGCTTCGGATCGTAACATGTCCCGTATTCTATCAACTTACAAACAGCCAACATTAAGATCTCGTAGCATCAGCCAGGAGAATCAGGGGAATAAACTCACCTTCGCTCTGCTTTCATCGTGCCCTCTAAGGAGATCGCCTAAATTCATAGCCACGCAATTACGAGTGCCACCGCTATGCCAGCTCAATCATGTCGCGCTGCTCTAGCATAGCCAAACGTATCACCCGACTATGGCCAAGATTTTGGGCAATGCTCATGATTCTCTGTTTACGCTGCTCGTTTGTTTTCCTGTTGACACTCGTGTTCCCGAAAATACCAGTGAGTGTACTAGCCAGCGGTCATTGTCCAATCATATCACTAGCTACGCGGTGTAACCTGCTAAATCAGGAAAATCAGGAATTATCTCTTTGCCAGGTACCTAATGTATGTACGCTCCGAGCCACGACTTGGAGATTGTGCACTTGGAAAATGGTCTAGAATACCTGTTGAAATTTCGGACAACAAAATATCCAAGAAGCGGGCTATTTTATAGGAGCCCTAAGTTTGCCATGTGATATTTAGAGTCACTGTAGAGTCTAGACTTTGTCATTGAAGAGCACGAAATTACGAAAATGGTGATCCATTTACCCCGCAATTTGATTCCGTATCCATTCCCGCACGTCTACATGCGCGACTAGTTCTGGGGCGCGTTTCCCCATTCTTCCGTCTAGATATGTCATGCCTCTATGTTTGTACAGAGCCTTGGCGTTGTCTAGCTCTTGTTAAGCTTATCCAGTTTACTCGGGTTATATGAAAGGTTCATAATCGAAATTACAACAATGGGAGCTTATATATCTGACAATTAGTCAAACTATGGCCCAAATGAAAACCCTGGGAATCGATGATTTCAGGCAAGGCAATTGAATTAATTCGCATGCCAGTATTATGTTGGAAGAATCGCATGAAAAAGCCCGGGCCTCCTAATTAACAAGTACCTAACATTATTTGACATTATCTCTGAGCAACTGATCTCTGAGTAACAAACCCGCCAACTTTCAACAAGCATATCCCAATAGGTACCTCCTAGGTATGCAAAGCTTATAGCTTAAATCTTTTCAATGCATTCAGTTACTCGTCCGATCCCTCCTTTTTTTCTTCCCCCTTTTTCTCTTCTTGGTCACCATCCTTCTTCTCGTCCTTCTGCTCCTCGTCCTTCTGCTCCTCTTCTTTCTTCTTCTCTTCGGCCTCCTTTTCCTTCTTCATTTTTTCTTTATCCTTTCTCTCAAGCTCTTCCCACTTCTCGTTATAGTCCTCTTCACCCCATCGATTGTGTAATCTTTCATCCACACCTGTCAGCCTTGGCTTGGCATCGCCAACTTTCATCCGGCCAATGAGACTGATGAAGAGTGCAGTTCCCACGATAGCGGTTAATACAAATCGGTACGTTGCATACCACGAGGGTGCCCAAGCCCGAACGGTAGCTCGGGAATCAGCGACGTACAGCAGTACAAAGGCCGCAAACTGAGCTGTGAGTGCAAAATCCATAGGCATGAGCAATGTAGGCCATGCTACCGCAGGGGCTAGTACACCAAGTCCGTACCGGAATCGCGTGCGAGCTGGGTCGGGTGTCTTTTCGGTGTACTCCATACCCCAATGGACTGCGCCGAGGAAGCTTATTATAACGGCGCCGTAGCCTAATTGTATGGGCTCGATGACAGCAAGTAAATGCCGAGCCGTATCATGGCTTATTAATATACTGTTTAGGAAATTGGATGTCGTCGGCCATTCAGTATTCAAATTCCATGCAAGGTAAACGGTAGAGAGAGAGGTGGCGAAGTAAGGCAAGGTGCCTGCAAGCCCAAGGAAGAGTGGCTCTTTTGGAACTTCTGAGAGGTCAAAAGTATCCTTGACAGTTTCCTATGTAAACGTCAGTGGCTAGATCTGACCAACGAAACCATGATAGACTCCTACCAAATCATCTCTGATTCCATGCTTGATAGATTTCTGTTCTCCTTGGCCGCTGGACTCATAAAAATGACGGACACTCGACTCTGTGGTTACCACTTCTGGGTTCGACTCAAGTTTACGCTGGCCGATTCTTTTGTCTTCTTCTGGGTCCGTTCCCTGTTGGAAGCCACTCGGCGTCTTGGTAACGTATGACGTTGTTTGTATTGGGGAGGGTTTGCGGGAAATAGGCGCTCTTGGGTATGTTGAATTGAACTTAGTAGCTGTGACAGCAGTCCTTAGGTGTGGTCTTGGTGCCCATGAGGCTATAGACTTTGGCGACGCAACTGCTCTAGATGAGCTTATTAGGAAAGATCGCGTGTTTCGTAGCATCATAGTCATCTGAATATCTGACTGTTTCCAAGAAGCTTGGGTGGTTTAAAGAATAATCATATAGAGGGGTGACGATAGTTTAGATCTCTAAGACATACAGTTCAACCATACCTTGTAATGTTTATTTCTAGATGGCGCTGTATGGTTATCTATTAATATATGATGGAAATCGTAAAATTGGTTCATTTTGTAAAGACGTGTTGTTCCTGGTTGTGCTCTGCTTGACTCAATGACGTAATAGTTTAGATGTGTACCACCAAAACATAGTATCCTATGATGTAGTTTTAACGTACAATACACAGGTACCCGGTAGCCCCTCCATCAGTGGCTGGAGGTTGGGCTTCCATGAAGTGGGCTTGAAAGGGCCGCTGGAGTTAAATCCCCAGACTGGGCGCTCGTAATCAAGCCACAGCTTAGTCTAACAAGCAGCGTCATCACCAAAAGAATTTCAATCTCACAGCTAATCAGAGCTCGCGATATTCTGTTGCCTTCCTCGTTAAAGGTTAGGCTTTCCCCAAGGATCGCTATCGCTATCGCTATTCCTGATTTTAAAGCTTACCTGTTTTTATTAGAGCTTTCTAGGTCTACGACACACCACCCACATCCCACATTTCCTTACCTACACTCATCAACACCGGCGTCTTATTTACTCTTTCTATTCCCTATTCTACCCGGTTCAGGAACCGCGGCATACCTGTAGGTACCTATGTAAGGTAGCTTGCTACCCAGTTCAATCTACCTTGGGTAGTACTTATCTAGATATCAACTTGCTCCTGTGCAAATTCAACCTTTTTTCCGCCTCATTTTATCATTTATTTTTCCTCAAATTCAATAATCATTGCTGCACACACACAGCGCGCGCGTCCTATATCTGCTTCCAGCCTACCTAAGTGATACCCCACCACGATTTCTACGATAGTCCATGGTTCGTTTTCCTACCTAACCTAGGTACTTTGCACCACTGTCGAGTTATAGCGTCATCCAATTCGATTGCGAAATCCAACCTGCCTCCAGGCGATACTTCCATCGAACGAGGCTCCTTGTAGTACTCGTAGTAGATCCTACTCGTTCAACCTCATCGCATTTGCTCAGATGAAGCGACCTGTTACCCACCGTTAGTTCATAGACTCGCCCCCGCCCGGGTTACGGCGCAATATAGTCAAGATGTTAGAAGGCTTGGTCGCTGGGTTGCTCAACCGCTTCTTGGGCATGTATGTCAAGAATTTTGATCCTACCCAATTGAAAGTCGGTATATGGTCTGGCGATGTGAAGCTCCGGAATTTGGAGCTCCGCAAAGAGGCTCTTGATCAGCTGAAGCTTCCCATAAATGTCATGGAAGGCCATCTAGGAGAGTTGACCCTCGTCATTCCCTGGTCAAATTTGCGAGGGGCACCGGTAAAGGTATTAATCGAGGACGTTTTCCTGCTGGCGTCTCCGAAAGAAGAGGCGGCCTACGACGAGGAAGAGGAAGAACGCAGAAGACAGCGATTAAAAATGGAAAAATTGGATTCTGCTGAGCTTTTGAAAGAGAGGTCGCAGGAAGGACTCAGCCAGGAAGAGCAAAAGAAGAGTCAGAGTTTTACAGAGAGCTTAGTCACTAAAATTGTCGACAATCTGCAGGTCACAGTGAAAAACATTCATGTGAGATACGAGGACTTCATATCAGCCCCGGGACATCCGTTTGCCCTAGGTGTCACCCTTGCCGAGTTCAGTGCAGTCAGTACCGACGGCGAATGGAACCCTACTTTCATCCAAAACTCGACCGAGACAACGCACAAGCTAGCCACACTCGGTGCGTTAGCAATCTACTGGAATACAGATAGCACCCTACTTGGTCCGGGCCGTGAAGTGGATAGAGGAGAGGAGCATTTGTCCCACGCCGATATGGTTAAAAGCTTCAAAAATATGATTGGCAAGGGAAATGATACTGCCACAGAGGCAGATCATCAGTTCATTTTAAAGCCGGTAAGCGGTCAGGCAAAGATTGAGCTCGACAAGACAGGCGACGTGCATGTGCCCAAATTCAAAGCGAGCTTGCTTTTCGATGAAATCGGCGTTGTTCTCGACGATGATCAATATCGTGACGCGTTAATGATGGTTGACCTTTTCCATTATTTCATTCGTCATCAAGAATACAAGAAGCTTCAGCCTAAGGGGGTGACGCCCAAGGAAGACCCTCGTGCTTGGCTCAAGTTTGCTGCCAATGCAGTGCTCACTAAAATCCACGAGAAGAACCGAAGGTGGACTTGGGACTACTTCCGTGAGCGCCGTGATGACCGTCGTTCATATATCGAGTTGTTCAAGAAAAAGAAGGCAAATCAGCAACTCACACTAGAGGAAATTGACAATCTCAATAAGCTCGAGTGGAAACTAGGGTATGAAGATTTGCGATTCTGGAGGTCGCTAGCTCGCAACCAATTGCGAAAGGAGAATGCGGAGGCACTCAGAAGAGCACCGCCTAAAAAGGAGCAGCAGCAACAGGGCTGGTTAGCTTGGGCTTGGGGTTCGAAGCCTTCCGAGCAAACCGACTCTACGGAGGAAAATACTCAGATGACCGAGGAGCAGCGCAAAGAGCTCTACGAGGCGATCGACTGGGACGAGAAAACCGCTCTAGCTGAAGTTGTGGACACACCACGCGACATTATCAAAATGCAGGTCGATGCGTCTCTTAGCACTGGTAGTTTTACTCTAAGACAGAATCCTCATGGAAAAACGACCGATTTGCTAAGTCTGCATTTTGACGTCTTTAAGGCGAAAGTATTCAAGAGGCCCGACTCCGTACTCGCTGATATTAGCCTGGGCGGTTTCCGAGTCAATGATGGTACTACCCCAGAGAGCTTGTTTAAGGAGATTGTTCGGGTCAAAGACGCTCCAGAAGCGAAAAATAAGAGACGGCTTTCCATCGCCGAACTCGAGAGGGCTGAACAGGAGACCTTCTTTGATTTGCAGGTTGAGCAAAATCCCCTTGATGGTCAGAGCGACTTTGCGGTCACGGCGAAGCTCAAACCACTGGAGATTGTGTGGAATCCTAACTTCGTTGTGGGTGTCGTTGACTTCTTCAAACCACCCGAGAGGCACATGGAATCTATAACAGCGTTGATGGAGACTGCCGGCGCTACCGTTGAGGGGTTGAGACAGCAGACGCGTGCTGGTCTTCAGTTTGCGCTTGAAGAGCACAAAACTATAAACGCGAAATTAGACCTCCAGGCACCTCTTATCATAATCCCTCAGTCTATCAAGACGCCACGATCTACATGTCTCATTCTAGACGCCGGTCATATTAGCGTCAACAGTGAGCTTGTTGATAAAGGGACTTTGAAACAAGTACAGGATAAGCACAACCACCAATTCTCCGATGAAGACTTCAAACAGCTCGAGTCTCTTATGTATGATCGGTTCCTAGTCAAACTAACGTCAACGCAGGTCCTTATTGGACCTTCTATCGAAGAGACAAAGTCTCAATTAATTGAGAAGGATGACAGTCGGATGCTTCATATCGTGGAGAAAATCAATGTTGATTTTGTAGTAGCTCTGTCAATATTGCCAAAAGCACCTAATTTGACGAAGGTCAAAGTATCAGGACACATGCCTGTACTCCATGCAATGGCTTCAGACACCAAGTATAAAAGCCTCATGAAGTTAATTGATGTTGCAATACCAAAGTTCGATGAAGAGCATCACCCTAGAACCGAAGGACAGTCTATGAAGCCTCGCCAACTTAGTTCTTCGTCGAACCGCTTACCAAAACTACAAGATCGCAAGGCTTCATCCAACTTATTTCTAACTCAGCAAACCGCCGTGATCCTAGAAGATGACTCTGACGATGGCTTGGATGAATTTGAAGATGCTGCGGATGGAACTTCGAATCAACGGCTTAAAACACAGCAGCGCAACTTTGAGTTCAAGTTCGCTGTCGACAAGTTACAAGGCTCTCTCTATCGGAGTGACCCCGATGGAGTGCAGCCTGAATCCCTACTTGTGGAACTAATCGCGGAGAATTTCGATCTCAACTTCTATATTCGGCCTTACGACATGGCAGCCGAGGTATCACTAGGCTCCGTGACGGTAGACGACTTCGTTGATAATCCTCCGGCGGAGTTCAAATCTATCGTGTCTTCCGGCGATACCGAAGACCGCCAGCAACAAAGAGATCTTGTCCGCGTCAGGTTCACCAGAGTCAAGAAGGAATCTCCAGAGTTCATGCCTGTATATGAGGGCATAGAGACCAACGTCAATGTTGCTGTTTCAACTATCAACCTGGTTGTTACAAGAAAGACCTTGCTTACACTACTAGACTTCGTGCTCACGACATTTACCAACAATAATAACTCGGGCTCCCAACAGCAGAGAAGGTTTATAGATGTGGGCGAGGAAGACACGGTTGAGATTATTGAACCAGCAACTGGTTCACAGCAGAGTGAGGGCGGTTCCATCCGCGTCAAGGTCGATCTGAAGAGTATCCGCATGATTCTAAATAACGATGGGATTCGATTAGCAACTCTCTCGTTCAACCAAGCTGATGTTGGTGTTTTCCTTCTTGGTAGGACGATGAGAGTAGCAGCAAAACTAGGCGACCTGACACTAGTAGATGATGTTAATATTGGCGCGTCAGAAAGTTCGAGCTTCCGTCAGCTCGTTACAATCCAAGGGGATGAGCTCGCTGATTTCCGTTACGAAACATACGATCCAAGCAACGAGAAAATCTACCCAGGATACGATTCATCTATATACTTACGTGCGGGATCTATCAAGGTTAATTTCCTTGAAGAGCCATTCAGAAAGATCATCGAATTCTTGGTCAAGTTTGGCAAAATGCAGGCCATTTACAATGCTGCTCGTCAAGCAGCTGCTAACCAGGCTCAGCAATTGCAGCAAAGCACCAGCAGATTCAAGTTTGACGTCATAATAAACACCCCTATCATCGTATTCCCCCGTCACCTTTCTCCGGATCGACCAAAACGCGATCTAATTACTGCTTATCTGGGTGAAATATACGCCCAGAACAAATTTGTGCCGTTAGATGATGCGGAGGACTCGGAAATCGGCATGAAGCTTTCCGCAGGTATCAGAAACATCAGACTAACGTCGCTATTCCATTATCCTAACGAACAGTCCGAAGAACTTGAAATGATTGATCATGTAGATCTTGGCTTCAACCTTACCTACGCTGAACACAAAGAGGGATGGAAGCGTCCAGATATGGAGATTGGAGGCAGCATGACTGACTTCAACCTAAGAATCACTCAATATCAGCTCAACTTCCTCCTAGAAATTTCCAGATCAGTGCCAGCAGCCTTCGCTACAGATGCCGATGCTAGAGGAGAAGAAGCTGAGCGAGATGTGGACGAGGGTACATTGCGACGCGCTAAAACGATGTCATCCACCACCAGCAGGTCTGAGGACCAGTTAATTGACCTCTCTCCAGAACTAGGCTCTAGAGAGGACGTCTGGACGAAACTCGACCTCGTTTTCAATATACACAAAATAGGCCTTGAGCTAATCAATGCTCATGAAAACCAACCTGTGGGTGACATGGACAGCGCTAGTCTGTCACGATTCTCCTTGGATGATAGCAGGTTGAAGACTCGAGTACTGGCAGACCGCTCGTTAGAAGCAGAGTTTGTGATTCAATCATTCACCATACATGATAGTCGCACTCGCGAAGATAGCAAGTATAGAAGAATCATGGCATCTTCTAATAAGAACGTCCAGCAATTCATGGCGAGCGTATCAATGTCAGGCGGCGATGAGCGCAATTTAATTGCTGTGATCGCCATTGACAGCCCTAGGATCATCTTCGCTTTGGACTACCTCTTCGCGATTCAAAAGTTCCTCATGGCTGGACTACAAGCTAAGGAGCCCCCACAAGCTGCCTTGGAAAGTCCCGTGGAGACTCCCGATATTTCTGATGCCGAGTCAATGCAAGTACAGTCGACTGGGAAGTCATCTCAAAAAAGTACAAAGAAATCCCAGTCAGAATCGGGGGCTACCAAGAATGGGGAGTCTAAGCTCAGCATTGCCTTCCGTGTTAATATTGTCGACTCGCAGGTCATACTAATAGCTAACCCCCTCAGCTCTAGCTCGGAAGCAATTGTGTTAGGGACGAAACAAGTACTACTCTCGCAACAACACTCGTTGACATTTCAAGTTAGCCAAGTTGGCATGTTTCTCTGCCGCATGGACAAGTTTGACGACACTCGACTTCGTATCCTTGACGACTTCTCAGTCCAAGTATCGATGGACAATTCGCGGACTGACTATACAAACATCCACGTTGATATTGACCCATTAATTCTTCGGCTTTCGCTTCGAGATATACTTCTTGTTCTCCAGATCATTAGCAAGGCATCTGAACTTTCCGAGAAGGACGATAACGAACCTAATGCCAGTGCGTCTAACAAGAAAACCAAGGAAATTCGGCAAGCTGGTCTTAAAGAACGTACAGCAAGTGGTCGGGGACACTCTACTGTTGCTACCAGTAGGAGTAAAACGGCCAAAACTTCAGGTACGATAGTCACTAAGAAATCCGGGAAGGGTCAATTGAACCAACCTCATGATGTCAGTACGGCTCCTAAGCGCCATGAGGAACTTAGTGCCGCAATTGCTGGAATTCGTGTTGTGCTGATTGGTGATGTTCACGAGTTACCGATTCTGGATCTCAGCATTAACAAATTTACGGCTTCATCGACGGACTGGTCCAGCAACCTCAAAGCAGAGACTGCGATTGATATGTATATCAACGTCTACAACTTCGCAAAGTCCGCTTGGGAGCCACTCTTGGAGCCCTGGCAAGTAGGCCTTGGCGTTGCAAAGCAGCAAGATACAGGTCTCTTCTCGGTTGATGTCTCGTCCAAAAGAACATTTGATATTACAATCACAACCGCAACAATCGCCTTGGCGTCTAAATCATTCGACTTCTTGACCAAAGATGAAGATGTCTTGGGTAAACCTCGTGGAGTAGAGGCCCCCTACAAAATCCGGAATTATACAGGCTTTGACGTCTTAGTGGAGGCTAGAAGTCAGAGCAATGACGAGAAGATCTCCCTCAAGCTACAAGACGGCGAAGAGGGTCCATGGAGCTTCGAACACTGGGAAAAGGTCCGAGAAAATATCACGTCGGAAAGCAGTGCGACAAGCAGCGTTGCCGTTGAAATCGAAGGCAGTGGTTTCGATATAGTCAAGAACATTCGTCTTAACCGTGAGGGCGAATTCCTCTATAGCCTACGACCTAAGACGGATAATACCCTCCATCGGCTACTGGTTGAAGTAAAACTAGGCTCAGACAACATCAAATATGTTACCCTTCGATCACCCCTTGTGGTAACAAACGAGACACAGATACCCGTCGAATTAGGTGTGTATGATGCCCAAGAAGGGCATCTGCTTAAGATCGAGAAGATTTCACCAGGGGAAAGTCGACCGGCTCCGGTGGCTGCCGCTTATGTGAAATCCTTGTTGGTACGACCAGATTCTGGGTTTGGTTACGCATGGTCATCCGAACATTTGTGGTGGAGAGATTTACTCAAGAGACCAACACGCACACTCGTGTGCAAAGGCGAGAATAGTGACACATTCTATTTCCAACTCAACGCAAGCTTTGATCGTGGCCACTTCCTCACCGGGTGAGTTTCCAGCAAATAAATTCCATTGAACGTCGCTAACATTTGTAGGAAATATCCGTACATGAGATTAAAACTCTCTCCTCCAATAGTCCTAGAGAACCTTCTTCCCTACGACTTCAAATATCGCATTTATGACAGAAACACGAAACGGGATTGGACGAACTTTCTGCGGAAGGGTGGCGTTAGCCCCGTTCACGTAGTAGAGTTGTCTCATCTTCTATTGCTGAGTATCGACATGCAAGATACCAACTTGAAGCCCAGCGAGTTTGCTATCATCAACCCTGGCGCACATGAAGACTTCCGTAAAGAGTATAAACTGATATGCAAAGATAGTGAAGATCTCTCTCTACATCTTAGACTTCATTATTTCAAGATCCCAGACGGGGGTGGCGCTTTCAAAGTTGCCGTATATAGTCCCTATGTCGTACTCAATAAGACTGGTCTACCGGTCGATATTCGCGCTAAGCAATTCTTACAACAGCCGAAGAAGGCTGCGGGTCAATCGGCCTTGGCGGATACTTCAGATCAAGAGCGGCCGAAAGCTTTGCCTTTTATGTTCTCATACAACAATGATGACCAACGCAACCGAGCCATCCTCAAGATAGGCGATTCCGAATGGAGTAGGCCGCAGAGTTTCGATGCGATTGGAAGCACAACCGAGATAGTCTTGCTATCATCGAAAAAGGATTCCGAAATCCATGTTGGTATGACTGTAGAACCCGGTGAGGGAAAATACAAGTTGACAAAAGTTGTCACCCTGGCGCCACGCTTCGTAGTCAAGAACAAGATCGGCGAAGAGCTTGTTATCAGAGAACCAACTTCGTCGAAGACTATGACTTTGCATCCTGGTGGCTTGCAGCCTCTCCATTGGCTTCAAAGATCTGCTACCAAGCAACTTGTTTTAAGGTTCCCGGGGATCGATGATCAGTGGACAGCACCATTCAATATATCGGATTTGGGTACAGTGCATGTCAAAATTGCAAGAGCTGGGCAGCGACAACGCCTCATCCGAGTCGAAATTTTGATGGAAGACGCGACGATATTCCTCCATCTCAGCATGGAGACGAAAAATTGGCCTTTCTCCATGCGGAATGAAAGTGATGTCGAGTTCACTTTCTATCAAGCAAACCCGAATATAGACGAAGATGGGGTTGAGGATCGCTCTGGATGGAGGCCGATTAGGTACCGCTTACCACCGCGCAGCATCATGCCCTATGCTTGGGACTTCCCAGCTGCCAAGTTTAAGGAAGTGGTTATCAGCGCCTTCGGCAAAGAACGCCACGTAAAACTAGCGGAAATCGGTAATCAGATCCCGATGAAATTCGTTACCGGTTCCGGTACCCAGAAGATAATCGATATTACTGTCGCTGCTGATGGACCAACTCAGACGCTTATTTTGTCAAATTTCAAGCCGAGCAAGAGTCTTTACCGCCAGAGGACCCATACGGGATCAAGCAGCAGCAGTGCAGGCGGTTTCGAAGTCAAGAGTCAGGATACCGATATAGCATTCCAGGCACAGTTAAAGCTCTCCGGTATTGGTATCTCGCTCATCAACCAACAGTTGAAGGAACTGGCATACATAACATTTAGAGACATCAACCTCCGGTATAGTGAATCGGCTCTATATCAAACTATCAGTACATCCATCAAATGGATTCAGATTGATAACCAGCTATATGGCGGTCTTTTCCCGATGATACTTTACCCGAGCGTGGTTCCAAAGCAAGCACAGGAAACCGAGTTGCACCCTTCATTACATGCCATGGTTACACGAGTGAAGGATGATTCGTATGGCGTTTTATACGTCAAATACGCTACAGTACTGCTTCAGCAGATGACCATTGATCTTGACGAGGATTTCATCTATGCCGTCTTGGATTTCTCCAAGATCCCAGGAGCATCATGGTCCGAAACCAACGAGGGTAAGCTCTGCGATGAAGGCCTAGATATCCCCGAGCCCAAGCAAGAACAATCAGGTCAAGATATTTACTTTGAGGTCTTGAACATACAACCTATGCAACTAGATTTATCGTTCATGCGTACCGAACGCGTTAACGTAGAGGACAAGACTTCTTCTCGGAATCCTATTATGTTCTTCGTCAACGTGATGACTATGGCCATCGGGAATGTCAATGATGCCCCGATCCGGTTGAACGCATTGCTATTAGAAAATGCTCGAGTCTCCATTCCTATTCTGATACAAAACATTTCCAACCACTACAGCCAGGAAGTCTTATACCAGGTCCACAAGATCATCGGTAGTGCGGACTTCCTCGGCAATCCCGTCGGTTTATTCAATAGTATCAGTAGCGGCATAACGGATGTCTTCTATGAGCCATACCAAGGGCTTATTATGTCTGATAAACCCGAAGATCTAGGACTGGGGATTGCAAAAGGAGCCGCCAGCTTTGTCAAAAAATCGGTCTACGGTTTCTCAGATTCCTTTTCCAAAGTCACCGGCAGCTTTGGCAAGGGCCTAGCCGCCGCCACCTTAGACAAGCAGTTCCAAGATCGCCGGCGGATTACACGAGCTCGTAATCGGCCAAAGCATGCCTTATTCGGCGTCACTGCAGGTGCAAATTCTTTCTTTACCTCTGTTGCGTCTGGAATCGGTGGTATCGCCCGGAAGCCCCTCGAAGGTGCAGAACAAGAAGGCGCCGTCGGCTTTTTCAAAGGCGTTGGCAAAGGCTTTATTGGTCTTGCGACTAAGCCTGCTGTGGGAGTTTTCGATCTCGCGTCCAACGTATCTGAAGGTATTCGCAATACCACAACTGTATTCGACGGTTCCGAGCTTGATCGTGTCCGCTTGCCGCGGTTTATACCCATAGACGGCATAGTTCGTCCTTACAATCAGCGCGAAGCCTTAGGCCAGTCCTGGCTCAAGCAAGTGGACAACGGAAAATACTTCAACGAGGAATACATCGCACACTTAGACTTACCCAGAGAAGATATGGTAGTTATGATCACTTTCAGTCGAATTCTTCTGATTAGAAGCCGGAGGCTTACTACAGAATGGGATATACCTCTGAAGGACGTACAGACGATTACAAAGGAGCGCACAGGTCTCAGCATCGTCTTACGCGGCGGTACTAATGGGCCGTTTATTCCTGTAAGTGAAGAGAGCGGACGAGCGTTCTTATACCGAATGGTAGCTGTGGCTGTAGAAGAATTCAATCGTAGATTCAGGGGCTTGGAGTAAGAAGGCTCTCACCGGCAGTTAGGGCAGTGTGAAAGAGCATATGGGGGTAAATTCAAAAGGCGGTGCACGGTTTAATGCGTGCTTTAGGTTAGGAACTCGAGCAAAATATCTTGGCGTACGGGGTTTTTATGTATCCTTTAGAACATGACATATCATGACCATTATGACGCTATTGTTATCGTGTTAGCCAGTGATGACCGAGCTAGGTGTATTCCATTGCACACGCGTATGTTAGTAGGTACCTAGGTAGGTACGTTTATTATGAAGCTCATGGAGCATTTCAGAAGCAAGCAAGGTATTCTGTAATATCTTTAGCACGTAAGGTATAAACTAGCATTCTACGTATTCCATCTCAAGGCTCCAAAACAGCCAGCGATGTTCCAAATTCACGCAGACGTCATGCTAACCCAACATCCGTGCAGCAGCGAAGTATTGACGCCGAACTTTTGGATAAGTGGCCTGTCATCCTTTCGCTCAATCTTCTCGAAGGCTTGTAGGAGTCGAAATGTGACCAAGGCTAGCTGCGCAAGGGCGAATTGTTGGCCAATACAGATGCGTGGCCCAGCATTAAAAGGGACATATTCGAAACTGTGAATATGTTAGAACCCATCAAGTCTAGAAAGTTCAAGGCTATCATAGATGCACACAATCAACGAGGACACGTACGTAGTTCTTAAGATCTCCCAGCGTTCGGGACGAAACTCATCGGCATCGTCGCCATAGATGTCCTTACGCCGGTGCAATGCCCAAGGTATGTACCTGAGTATCGTACCCTTGGCTACAAAGATGGGTGACTTTCCGTTTGGTCCGCCACCAGTAGGTAGAATGGTGTCGCGCACGGCTTCGCGGGAATTGGTCGCTACAGGCGGGTTGAGTCGCAACGCTTCTTTAATGGCCCAGTTCAGATATTTCATGGATCTCAGACTTTCCCAGGCTGGAAGGTCTCTTTCGTTTTCCAAGTTCAGTTCTTCAATCTCACGCCGGATAGCCGCGACTACATTCGGTCTTCGGGAAAGTTCGAAGAAGAGGTATGACAGTACACTCGTCGTAGTGTCTCGCCCGGCTGTAAATATGCTCAGGAGATGATCGCGAATGACTTCATCCGGCTCGCCGGTTCGAAGCAATTCGTTCAGGAACATGTATCTCTTGCTTTCTCTCTCTTCTTCGCTTTTCTCGCCTTGCTCGGCCTTTACTTCTGCGACATACTTTTCCACGTATGCATTCATAAAAGCCGCACATTCGTCCATCTCGCGATCGCGAAAAAGCATTGATATCCAGCCAAGCCTAGCCCGGTTGGCAACCTTTTGCATGCACACATCGAAACAGCGACCAAACCGTAGGCCATCCTCGGGCGCGTTGCCGAGGATGTCGGTCGACCGTCCAAACATAAAATCGGATATAGTGTCGGTAGTTAGCATGGAAAACATAGCTTGTAAGTCAATGGGACTGCCATCCCGCGGAATGGCCGCGATAAGTTTGGCGACGTGGCGATCAAGGCACCGGAGATCAGCAACTTGATCGCGGACAAACGCGGGGCGCAATGCACTTCTTGCCCGCCTCCAGGCATCCCCATTAGAGGTAAAGATCTTATTAGGGGGGAGCCATGTTAGTCAAATATGAGCACCGAAGATATTTAAGGTAGGAAACATACGGAGTAATGGCCAAGGACAGGGAGAAAGGCTTTCATACGTAGGTCAGGAAGATCCCAGTCGTCGAAGCGAGTAACGAGCACGGCGCGCACGTTGTCGGGCTCATCCGTCATAATCGTGTCTCCCGGGCCAGGGAATACGCGATGCTTCAAGGTGTGCCCTAGCGTGCGGAAGAGATCGTTCCAGGCCGCGAGCAGCGTGTTCGACTTGATGTGCTGCGCCGCTTTCAGGAGGAAGCGCACTCCGAAAGGGTCGTTTGGGAAGGTCGGCGGGAGCGAGCATCCGTTCCGTATCATCCCCGCATAATACCGATGCGTCCCCCCCAAGGACGTCTGTACGAACCAGCCCAGAAGTAATAGCAAGACCGCGAGCCCCTGTTGTCCCATTGACAGGGCCCCGGGTCGCAGGTAGAGGATATCGAGCGCCAGTGCCGCCGACAGAACCATTATAACGGCCGTCGCAAAGAAGTAGCGCTGCTTCGACTTTCTGGTAAGGGATACCATCGCATCTTTCTCGTTCTCGTTCATAGAAGCCATCTCGTATGATCTGTTACCCGATAAGAAATAACCAAGGCGAAGAGGGTATCTTGAACCTTAGTTCATATCCGGTAACTACCTAAAGTATAAGTAGTAGTTCCTGTTTGCCCGCACGTACCCTAGCGCGCGACGCCCTGCCACGAAGAGGGGATGTCACATTCCGCCAATCGTCTGTGCAAGTATCTGGCAAAGGAAAATAGCCTGCTCGGTCCTGCGTGCGGAAGAAAAGAGATACCTAGGTTCCTGTGCGGCCAATGATGTTGTAGATGACGGCATCACATGCGAAATGCACCGCCACTAAAAGCTGATGTCTCAAAATAGCCACGAGAAATATCTGAGACTGTGTTAGGTATTCTCTACCTACCTAACCTAAACAGATAGTTTGTGCAACCCATCGAATACTATAGGGAATCCAAGTAGTCCGAATTCTTCGTCAAGTTTTGAAAGTCAATGCCTCTATATTTACTCTTGCTTGGGTCAAGAGAAGTTCGGGATAATATTCATATCTAAAGGCACCATGTTCAGTATCTTCCGAGTCCATAACTGTGGTTATATACCTGTTATGCATGAGAAAGGAAGGTGTCCCTAAGCACTCAGCTTATCCTTCACACCAACATTAAAGGGTCACTCTTCTTACCTTTACTATTTATAAGTTAGCAATTCTATGACTTGAAACTTTAGTTGCCTAAGTGCCTGGTACCTACCTAAACTAATTTGTTTTGTAGCTTTAAGTGCTCTAATAGTCTTCTTAACATGAGCTGGGAACTTCATACCTTATTATAAGCTAAAGACTTCATTAGGCGTTTTATATTGTCATTTCCTAAGATTATTATTCCCTCGATTAATTATATGTTCTATTGTATAGGTCTTAACTGCTTTAAAGTGAAAGTTTCATGTAGTTAGTCTGCAGACTTCTTTCTATAAAAAAGGAAGAAAAAAAAGGTACCTGTTTTACTTATACCATCTAGACCTATTGTTCCAATCTAATGTTAGGTCAGGTACGTCCAGGCGAGTTTACGGTGTTGCTCCATTTCTTAACGTTTATAGATTTAAACATTGGAATATTCATAATAATTAAAAGCAAAATGCATTCAAGTCTAACCGACGTTACCGTAAGTCCCCGGTCGAATGTAGCGTGAGTCACGAACGTTCGCAAATCATTCCGAGGCCCACACAAATTCCGTGGTAAGGACGGCGTCAATGACGTCAATATATGTTGGAAAGAGAAAAAAAGTGCCGGCGGCCCTGCATGGCACATCCGTCAATGGCTTGAGCAAGTGGGTAACTAGAGAGCGGCGACGAATCAAAAAATATCTGTACGTACCAGGTAGGTAGTGTATAAGGATAGGACCTGACGCTTCCCGTCTTCCATGGACCTGTTGAGACTCGAAAGGTTCAACAGGGGTGTCCCGCTATGACGAAATGTCTCTAGAGCCTTGCAAGTTGCAGTATGCGCGAAAACAACGGAAGAAAAAAAAAAGAAAAAGAAAAAAAGAGCTTCATCGAAAAATTTCTAAAATCCCGAGAAATCTGCGCGTGTCCGTATCGTATTCCCTTCGTTTTTGTGTTCCGGTGCTAGAGTTGAAACATACGGTTTGGCACCTAAGGTAATAATACAATATCCAATGATGGAAAGGTGACGATATTTGTCAGGCCGTCAGCTCAACACATAACACATAACCCTACCTACCTAGGCACCTGAAAATAATGACAGAAATGAGGAACTTGAGTTGCTAAATACCTATATCTACCTGTTGAGTGGGCAGTTTTACGAAACAATAAACGGCATAACTCTTACTAGTTGTGTTAGTACTCTTCAGACTAGAACGGGCAACCCGACGATTACTACATGTAGGCAGAGAGCCCAGTAAGGCATTTTTAAGGCATTCACCGTGGCATTTACACATTACAGGGGAACACATAGGAGCACAATGAGATACACAGCACATACACAGCACATACACATCACCCAACATTTGCATTATCCTTACCTACGTGGTCGCTTGTTGACGAGTCCACAACGTTGACTTTTATATGAGGTACCTAATATATCTAACAGCTCAACCGTTATGGCAGTATGAATATTTACTCGTCCGATTTGCAAAATCCCCATGCATAGCATCCGTACCCTAATAACCCCACGGGCGAAGCATGTGCGAAGATCGCCCGCTAATGGGTTCGGGTCAGCCCCTGGGAACCCCCCTCAAACTGCAACCCTTGTGGTCTGTTGGTCTCCACGGATGGGGTAGGTATTTCAGCATCTTTGGGGTTAAACTTCACTGGGGGGGGGGGGGGGGGGCCCCCCCGGCGGGGGGGGGGGGGGGGGGGGGGGGGGGGGGGGGGGTGTTTGGGGGAGCGCCCCACGCAGGAACAAGAGAGGACAA